>NW_016107375.1:372435-409627 GCF_001604975.1 Cebus imitator | reverse complement strand
GTCCACTCACCCTCTGCGCTTTCACTGGGAGCTGCAATCCTGAGCTGTTCCTAAACGGCCATCTTGGATCCTGAAAATCCAGTTTGTAACAGGTACTGTACCATCACTGGGTAATAACATGAGGATTGAATACTCATAATTGGTGATCATTTTCATCAATAAATACTAACAGGTCACCTACTATGTGTTAGTAACAAACCCCCTTTGGGCCCTGTTTCCTTTGGTAGATGGTTTTCTTGGAGAAAATAGAGGACATCATATGTGAACCAATAAACTCCCCTGTTGTGGCCTCTAAGATGATCTATATATAAAGTGTCCTCTCCTGCCACACAGATAAAAATACTCATCTCTTGCAGTAGAGAAAGTATTTTAAAGCTGATCTCTCCGTCTGGTGCAGATACCATCCTCTTTTTCTTCCACTCAAACCTTGACCTTGTGTGAGCCCCTCCCTTTTGATGCAAGAATTCCCTATTCATCAAGTCCTCTCTTAGTCTGTAGGCATCATTATGTTTCACCAAAGCAGAATGAGGCAAAACAAAACCCCTTTTCCTCAACTTTATCACTATCTCTAACTATTGCCCTGGTTATTTTCCTTAAATGCCTAAACTCTTACAAGGGGCATGTTTTCATTCCCTTTGAAAGGGGAATTTCTTGAAGGGAAATGTGTATATTTCCCACAGTACTTACCAATTTACATTCTCTTAACCATTTGAAATCTTACTTTTTGGTTTCAGTTTCTGCAGAAGCTGCCCTCACTGATGTTGTCTGTGATTTTCTCAGAGTTAAAGGCAAAGACCCTTTTAAGTCTTCATTCTGTGTGAGTTCTCTTTATTACCCAACTCAGTAAAGCATCGTCTTCCTCTTAGACTTTTTGTTTTCTTGGCTTTCCTATATCATTGTTCTCTTCTGATTTTTCTTTTTTGATTGTTTCTTCTTGGTATTCTAATGTTTCTTCATTCTCTACTTCTAAATATTTGTATGAAACCATGACACTACTTTAAGATTTTTTTTATAGTAAAATATACCAATGATACATAAACATAAAATTCATTATTTTAATCATTTCAAGTGTAGTATTCAGTGGCATTAAAATTCACACTGTTGTGCACCCATCACCATTACCCAAATCAAAACCTTTTTCATCATCCCAAAACTTTTTTCATTATCCCAAACAGAGACTCTGTACCTGTTAAACAATAATTTCCCATCTCCCCCTCCTGCAGTCCCTGGTAGCCGTCACTCTACTTTCTGTCTCTGTGAATTTGACTCTTCTAGGTATCTTATATAAGCGGAATTATACAATGTTGTCTTTTTTGTGTTTGACTTATTTCTCTTAATACTGACTCTAATCACTGACTTTCAGAGTGACTTTGGGCAGTTGCCTGACCTTTCTTTGCTTCTTTTATTTATCCTGCAGGCAAGGATAATAATACTGGCATTTATCCATTTGTGTTTTTAAGATTTGTCTATGTTGTAGCATGCATCAGAATCTCATTTCTTTTCAAGAATTTTAAACAAGATTTCATTGTGTGTATATGCCACGTTTTGTTTATTCATTCATTCATTCAATGATGGACATTTGGGTTGTTTCCACATTTTTGCGATTAAAGCTTCTCTTCTTTAGTTTTAGGGTGTCTAAGGCAGGTCAATGTTGCCTCAGAGGAGTACACATATACAAATTATTAGGGCCATGTGATGATGGGAGTGGGTCACTGGTTCATCATTCTTTGGAGATCTTGCAGCTGGCAAGAAGTGTTAGAATCTGAGAAACAAAGCAGTAGGATCTAGAGCTGGGGAAGCCTATCAAGAGATATTCTAATCTGTAGGTAACATGTTTCAAAAGGGTGGACAACAGGAGTGAAAATAGATATTGGTGAGTCTGGAAAAGCTAGTTGGAAAATAATTCCATGAAAGTTAGTTCCCTAATGAACATTTCCGGTCTGTTTATTACATGGTCTCGGGCTGTTTGCTGCTACTGCCATGGCATCTATCATTATCTATATGTTGACAATTCCCAAACCTATCTTATCAGTGTTAGCTTTCTGTTGAGCTCCGGAACCATGGTGCCATCATTTTACTGGACACATTCACCTGCATGTTCACAGCTACTTCAAATTCAATGTGCCTTAAATCAAAATTGTTATCTTCTCAGTCTTGACGGATATCATTACCATTTACTCAGTTATGAAGGCCAGAATTTCCAAGAATTGTCTTTGACTCCTTCCCTCCTCAGCCTCCATCCCCTTGATTCTACTTCTATTCTCCAGACAATGCCCCTTTTCTCTTAATCTATATTTCTTTGCCTGAATTTTACCTTATATTGCCATTAGGGTTCTGTTTTCAAGACAGCTTTGGTCATGGCATTTACAACCCCTCCCTCATCTTTAAATGTTTGAAGCCTTCCCATTGCCAATCCATAAACTTTATGTTCCTTAGCATGGTTTCTTAGGCCCTCCAGGATCTATCACTCAGCTACTGAACCATCATTGTCTTCTATTTTACATCTTTACCATATGCTTTCCCCATGCAATCATTTTTCACTTTCTTTAACATTGGACATTATTTGGTGCCTCAGTATCTTTGCATGTGCTGTTCTTTCTAAAAGCAGACTGCTTACAAATTCGATTCATTTTTGAAGAAGCAGGCACCTTGCCATCCTCCTCTCATCTTTTTTTACTTAGAGGAGTGCAACTTGTGCAGGATCTACCGTGAATCACATTGTTATGCTGAGGGGTTCCAGTGAGTCCTTTGGGACCACTGTCAGAGACGAGGTTTTAATGCTCCTGCTGTCACTCAATGCAATCTTCCTTGGGTCCTTGGTGGAGATGGCAAAGAAAACTGCAGTTGACTCCACCACCTTCTATTTTCTAACATTCAGATTTTTGGCATATAAGCCTCATTCATCTCGTTGGGATGATACTATCTACTGCGTAGGAGTTTTGGAGCAATACATGAAAAGGGCAAAACCTTTAATAAGCTGTACATGTTATAGCCACTACTATTAATTTAAAATTCATTCTTTTCTTTTACTTTCTTTCCTTATTATGTCTCTTAGTTTCCTTGTCTTTGCCTTTCTATATCTTTCCTTTTCTCTTCCTACATTTTTCATATATTTTTTTCTTTTCTCCCTCAATACTTTAGCAGTTAGAACTTTTAGCTCCACTTGGTACTTCTTCAGTTCTGACCCCTGAACTTACATAAAGTGCCACCAACCCATGCCACAACCTTAACAATGCTTATATTTCCCCAGTTTTTTAAAACTTCTCTTCTGGGCATTAACAACCATTCCTGGCCTGGGGAGAGTTCTCCAACTTAAACCCTGTCTTTGTTGTTGGACTTTTAAAAGAGGCTTTCTGTGTAATAGTGTCAACTGATTAACCTTTAGGCCTGAAAAAAATGGGAATATCAAAGCAGTAATATTTTCCGCTGTTTTCCACTGAAGGCTGCATCAATCATAAAAATGTCTTTGACTCCTGTTTGGTTACTGCACCAACAATTGAGTATAACTTTCTGAGTTAGAGGGAGATAATGGTTTCTTGGGGTAATAAAGCTGTCAGGAGGAGGGAGACTTTCATCTAACTCAATAAAAAATGTGAAGGCATTGGGTGGCGGCACAAGGACATTGAGGAGATGGCAACATCTGGAGAATCTAGAGGCCTCAACAGCCTGGTAATTTACGGCCCTTAGAGAAATGTACTGGGCCAGGAGCCTGGAAACCTGGGTTCCATTCTAATCCCTGTCACTGACTTCCAGAGTGACTTCCAGCAAGTTGCCTGACCTTTCTTTGCTTCTTTTATTCATCCTACAGGCAAGGATAATAACAGTACTGGTATTTATCCGTTTGTTACCCAAAGAGAATTTTTATTTCTCTCCCTGTCTTTTTGGGCAGGTAAATGAGGCACCCTTTTTGAAGCTGTTACATAAATTCAAGGTTTTATTTTTATCACATATATATATTATTTACAGGGAACTTTAATTTATTTCATTGGAAATTTATCAGACTTGAGATGTAAGGAAGTTTGGTGTTAAGGCCATGTCAATTTTAAAGAGAAATAAGGTGCGGCTCAGAGCAATTGACACTTGCAGATCAGAACTCTAAAATCCTATTTAAAATCACTAGTTTTCTCCTATTTAATCATAGACCCACAGGACAAAAGGGAAACTTTGCAAATAAAATCAGAGAACCTTGAAAACACAACTACCTGTAGTTAATTACTGGCAAGTGAGTCATGTTCATCATGGAACAGCGGTGAAGTTTCTATAGTTCACTTGGATGTCACACAGCAAACATAGGTGGGGACAGGATTAGGGCTCAACTCAGCTCCCTCCTTCTCCATGCAAACTTACCAAGTCACAATGACATTAATTACCTCAATACTCTTGTGTCTTTTTAACTGTAGCATTTATTTACAATTATAGTATATTTTTGGAAATTATTTTCTTTCATTATAATTTGACTATTAAGAGGAGTGATTTCTGTGGTTACATATTCATTCATTTCATTCTACAACTATTAAGTGCTCATGAGTTATCAGTCAATATGATGACTTGGGAGATACAGAGACGGGCACATCTGTAAGTCTTCTGCTTTCATGGACTTTGGGATTTGGAGGGAAGACAGAGGTCAAAATATTGCCAATGGTACCAAGTACCAAGAAGAGAAAGCACCCCGGTGTGTGATATTCCCCTTCCTATGTCCATGTGTTCTTATTGCTCAACACCCACTTATGAGTGAGAACATGTGGTGTTTGGTTTTCTGTTCTTGTGTTAGTTTGCTAAGAATGATGGTTTCCAGCTTCATCCATGTCCTTGCAAAGGACATGAACTCATCTGTTTTTATGGCTGCATAGTATTCCGTGGTGTATATGTGCCACATTTTCTTTATCCAGTCTATTACTGATGGGCTCCTGAACGACCAGTGGGTCAATGAAGAAAAAGAAAGAAACTAAAAATTTTCAGGAAACAAGTGATAATGGAAACACAATATACCAAAATATACCAAAACCTATGTGTACAGCAAAAGCAGTACTAAGAGGGAAATTTATAGCAATATGCTTCTACCTCAAAAAAGTAGAAAAACTTCACATAAATAACCTATTGATTCACCTTAAAGAGCTAGAAATGCAAGAGCAAGCCAAACCCAAAATTAGCAGAAGAAAAGAAATAATAAAAGACCAGAGCAGAAATAAATGAATTTGAAACGAAGAAAACAATACAAAAGGTCGGTGAAACATAAAGTTAGTTTTTTGAAAAGAGAAGGAAAATTGACAAGCCTTTTGCCAGGCTAACAAAGGGAAAAAAAAAGAAGACGCCACCCCCCCCAAAAAAAAAAACAGAATTAGAGATTTATTTTAAAGGAGACCTTAAAGCTGATACCCCAGAAATTAAAAGGATCATTAGTAGCTACTATGAGCAACTATATGGTAATAACTTGGAAAATCTAGAGGAAGTGGACAAATTCCTAGACACATGCATACAACCTACCAAGATTGAATCATGAAGAAATCCAAAAGCTGAATAGAATAGTAACAAATAACGAGGCGTGTGTCATTTTAAGGTGGCTCTGGAGCGGCCCGAGGAGCGGGGGATGGAACCCAGAGCCATGCTACGCTGAGCGGGGGGCCACACAGCTGCTGCCGCCGCCACCACCACCGCCGGGTAGGGTGGGAAGGGCGAGAGCCGCCCCCTCCAGGGTGGGCGCCTTTTGAGGTGGGCGCTGACCGTCCAGGACGAGGGTTTCATCACCTTAAATGGTTTTGAACCAATGAAGCTGTATTCCCTTAAAAAGACAGACGGCCCATCGCGTGGACTATAGAGCTTGTGGACAGACCTATATTGGGTTCAAAGCGGCGTCATGCACTCAGACTCCTGCAAGTTCCCCTAAGTTCGTAGAGGACTGCTTTGCCTTTTGATCTGAGAGTTGCAAAGTTCCATAAAGAATGGCCCTTGTGGATAGGCACAAAGTCAAGAGACAGCGATTGAACAAAATTTGTGAAGGTATCTGCCCCTAGATCATGAACGGCCCCTGGCACGCCAGTCCCCTGGTGGCGCTGCTGGACGGCCGCGAGTGCACGGTGGAGATGCCCATCCCGAAGGACCTGGCCACCGTGGCCTTCTGTGAAGCACAGTTCACACAGGAGATCCATGAGAAGGTTCTAAATGAAGCCGTGGGCTTCATGATGTACCACACCATCACCCTCACCAGGGAGGCCCTGGAAAAGTTCAAGGTTCTGAGAGTGATCATGCGATAGGCAGTGGCCACGACAACGTGGACATCAAGGCTGCCGGTCAGCTCGGAATTGCTGTGTGCAACATCCCGTCCGCAGCCGTGGAAGAGACAGCCCACGCCACCATCTGCCACATCCTTAATCTGTACCGGAGGAACACGTGGCTGTACCAGGCCCTGCGGGAAGGCATGTGGGTTCAGAGCGTGGAGCAGATTGGCGAGGTGGCCTCAGGCACAGCCCGCATCCGTGGGAAGACGCTGGGCCTCATTGGCTTCGGTCGCAAAGTGCAGGCGGTTGCAGTTCGAGCCAAGGCCTTTGGATTCAGCGTCGTATTTTATGACCCCTACTTGCAGGGTGGGATCAAGCGGTCCCTGGGTGTGCAGAGGGTCTACATGCTGCACGATTTGCTGTATTAGAGCGACTGCGTCTCCTTGCGCCGTAATCTCAACGAACATAACCACCTCCTCATCAACGACTTTACCATAAAACAGGTGAGGCAGGGAGCATTCCTTGTGAACGCAGCCCGTGGTGGCCTGGTGGATGAGAAAGCCTTAGCCCAGGCCCTCAAGGAGGGCAGGATAGGAGGGGCAGCCCTCGATGTGCACGAGTCGGAGCCCTTCAGCTTTGCTCAGGGTCCATTGAAAGGTGAGCCGAATCTCATCTGCACTCCTCACACTGCCTGGTATAGCGAGCAGGCGTCGCTGGAGACGAGGGAGGCATTGCCACCAAGATCCCCCGAGCCATCACAGGTCGCATCCCAGAAAGCTTAAGAAACTGTGTGAACAAGGAATTCTTTGTCACATCAGCACCTTGGTCAATAATAGACCAGCAAGCAATTCATCCTGAGCTCAATGGTGCCACATACAGACATCTGCCAGGCATTGTGGGCATGGCTCCAGGATGACTTCCTGCAGCCACGGAAGGGATCATCCCTGGGGGCATCCCAGTGACTCACAACCTCCCGACAGTGGCACATCCTTCCCAAGCGCCCTCTCCCAACCAGCCCACAAAACATGGGGACAATCGAGAGCACCCCAATGAGCAATAGCAGAGAATGCCAGAAGGTAATCATTCAGATACACTTGGGACCAAGAGACAGTGAAAAATAGATGAACTAAGAGAAAAAGAATCAGGTCTTTGTAACTGATTCTGAACATAGGCATCATTGATGTTGCAGTGTTAAAACTACAAGAGCTAGAAAAACTGAAGATGTCGTCTGCTTACCGAAGCACTGAAAGACTAGGATATGATTTATTAACGACCAACTTCTGTTATTGTGCGTTAAGGTTTTCATCTGTGCGTTAAATCACAAAGAATAAATAGAGCTTTTCCCTTATCAGTCCCTTGGGCACAGCAGGTCCTGAACAAGAGTGTTGTTTCAAGAGTTCAAACATCCAAATAAAAATATTAAGAGGAAATCCCCATCTTGTGGTTTGAGTGCCTTCAGTCTACAGGGGCTGGTTACCTCTTTTTGCTAATAGGAAGATCACATTACTACCAAATGGGGAGAAAACTGTTTGCCTGTGGTAGACACCTGCATGCATGGGCTTGAAGACAGTACAGGCTCCTGTACAGAGAAGCATCTCTCACGGCTCAACTGCATACTGAGCAGGGAAGTTGATTGTAAGTTCAGTAAAACCCTCTGATAATGAAAAAAAAAAAAGAAAAGAAAGAAAAAAGTATTAAGTTTCACAAGCTGTTTGTACTCAAATATATTTTCTCAGTTTCAGATCCTCTGCTATTTTATTGAGTGGAAAGTCTTGAACTAAAAGGTTCAAGGAGAATAATGTTGCATTTCCTTATGTCTCAGGAAACACTTTTTATGGTAACTTGTCAGATTGTCTATGAACAAACCCACTTTTTTAGACATTGGTAAAGTCTTTTTTTCTTCATGTGTTATTTTATACAAGAACACTTCAGATGTATTAGATGTGACTGATTTTAACAAATCCTGTTAGATTTGTATCAACTAGTTACATGTTCTGTTCATAGTCTTCTGTGAATAACTGCCTTTTTGTTTAAAAAGATGGCCTATTTTGAGCCTTTGTATAGGTACATTCCTGTTTTTGTGACCAAAGGAAAACTTTAAAATTGTCTCAAACAGAAAAATAATGACTATCAGAAGTATGCTTTGTTTGAGTGTGAGTTACCATTACTGTATTTGTTTATTGTAAAGGTGGACATTTACATTCAGTGCATTTTTCAATAAAAAGTAATTAAAATTTCTGTTAAAAACAAAACAAAACAAAACAAATAATGAGATCAGAGCTGCAATAAAAAGTCCTTCGGTAAAGAAAAGCCTGGGACCTAATGGCTTTACTGTTGAATTCTACCAAACATTTAAAGAGGAACTTATACCAATCCTATTCAAATCAAATGGTTCCAAAAAATAGAGGAGAGTATACCTGCAAACTAATTCTACAAGACCAGTTTTACCAAGGTACCAAAACCTGACAAAGACATGTCAATAAAAGAAAACTAAAGGTCAATATCTCTGCTAACTGTTGATGCAAAAATCCTTAATAAAATACTAGCAAAGGGAATTGAACAATACATTAAAAGGATCATTCACAATGATCTTTGTGTCCCTGGGAAGTAGGATTTATCCGAGGGACACAAAGATGTTTCGACATATGCAAATTAATCAATGTGATACATTATATCACAGAATGAAGAACAAAACCATGTGATCACTTAAATTGATGTTGAAAATACATTTGATAACATTTAACATGCTCTCATAATAAAAACCCTCACAAAGCTGAATTTAGAAGGAACAGACCTCAATATTATACAAACCATATAGGATAGACCCACACTGAATGAGGAAAAATTGAAAGCTTTTTCTGTAAGATCTGGAACATGACAAAGATGCCTACTTTCACCACTGTGATTCAACATAGAACTGGAATTCCTAGCTAGAGCAATCAGACGAGAGAAATAAATAAAGGGCATCCTAACTGGAAAGGAAGAAGTAAAATTATTTTTCTTGCTGATGATATGATCTTCTGTTTGGGCGAACCTAAAGATTCCACCAAAAAAACTGTTAGAACTGATAAACAAATTCAGTCAAGTTTCAGGGTTCAAGATCAACATAAAAAATCAGTAGCGTTTCTACATGCTAACAATGAACAATCTGAAAAAGAAATAAAAAATCAATCCCATTTATAATAGCCACCAATAAAATTAAATACCTAGCAATAAACTTAACTAAAAAATGAAAGATCTCTACAATCAAAACCATAAAACCCTGCTGGAGTAAATTGAAGAGAACATGCAAAAAAGATATTCCATGTTCATGGATTTGAAGAATAAATATTTTAAAAATATCTATATTACTTAAAGCAATCTACAGATTCAAAACGCAATCTCTATCAAAATACCAACCACATTCTTCACAGAAATAGAAAAAACAATCCTAAAATGTATCTGGAACAAAACAAGTCTTAAAACATTCAAAACAATTGAAATAGTATCAAGCATCTTCTCTGACCACGATGAAATAAAACTAGAGGTCAATAAGAGGAATTTTGGAAACTATACAAACACATGGAAATTAAACAATATGCTCCTGAATGGAGCTATCCTGAGCAAAAAGCCAAAGCTATCTGTACAAAAAGAATAAAACTGGAGGAATCAGGTTACATGACTTCAAATAATACTACAGAGCAATAGTAACCAAAACAGCGTAGTTACTGGCATAAAAACAGACACATTGAACAATGGAACAGAATAGAGAACCTAGAAACAGACCCTACATCTACAGTTAACTTATTTTTGACAAAAGTGCCAAGAACATACATTGGGAAAAAGATAGTCTCTTCAATAAATGATACTGGAAAAACAAGATATCCATGTGTAGAAGAATAAAACGACCCTTATCTCTCACCATATACAAAACCCAAATCAAAATAAAGACTTAACTCTAAGACCTCAAACCTATGAAAATACTACAAGAAAACATTGGAGAAACTCTCCAGGACATTGATCTGAGCAAAACTTTCTTGAGTAATACTGCACAAGCACAGACAACCAAAGCAAAAATGAACAAGTGGGATCACATCAAGTTAAAAACTTTCACAGAGTGAAGGAAACAATCAACAAAGACAAGAGGCAACCCACAGAGTGGGAGTAAATATTTGCAAACTACCCATCTGGTAAGAGATTAGAAGTTAGAATATATAAGGAGTTCAAACAATCCTATAGGAAAAAAATCTAATAATCTGATAAAAAAATGGGCAAGATTTGAATAGACATTTCTCAAAAGAAGACATACAAATGTCAAACAGGCATATGAAAAGGTGCTCAATATCATTGAGTGTTAGAGAAATGCAAATCAAAACTACAATGAGATATCATCTCACCCCAGTTAAAATGGCTTGCATCCCAAACACAGGCAATAACGAATGCTGGTGAGGATGTGGAGAAATGGGAAACCTTGTGTACGGTTGGTGGGAATGTAAACTAGTACAATCACTATGGAGAATAGTTTGAAGCCTTCTCAAATAAGTAAAAATAGAGCTACTATATGATCTAGCAATCCCACTCCCAGGTATATACTCAAAAGAAGGGAAATCACTATATCAAAGAGATATCTGCAGCACTGTTTGTAACAGCCAACATTTGGAAGTAACCTAAATGTCCATCAACAGATGAATGAAGAAAATGAGGTACTTATACACAATGGAGTACTATTGAGCCACAAAAAAGCATGAGATCTTGTAATTTGCAACAACATGGATAGAACTGGAGATCATTATGTTAAGTAAACTAAGCCAGACACGGAAAGACAAACATCTTATGCTCTCACTTATTTGTGGGAGCCAAAAATCAAAGCAACTGAATTCAAGGACATAGAGAGTAGAAGTATGGTTACCAGAGGCTGGGAAGCGTAGTAGGAGGTGGAGGGAAGTAGGAATGGCTAATGGCTAAAAAAAACACCCAGAAAGAATGAATAATATCTAGTATTTTATAGCAAAACAGTGTGATCATAGTCAAAATAACTTAATTGTACATTTAAAAAGAACTAAAAGAGTGTAATTGGATTGTTTGTAATAAAAGGGATGAATTCTTGAAGGGATGGATATCCCATTTACCCTGATGTCATTGTTGTGAATAGCATGCCTGTATCAAAACATATCACGTACCCCATAAATGTATACACCTACGATGTACTCACAAAAATTAAAAATAAACTAAAAAATAAATTCATTGAATCATAGATCTCTAATTACAGTAGATAAATGAACCTAAGATCATCAGTGACAATCTAAATATCAAAGGAAATAAAGCTCGTTGTTTTAAACAAAATATAGAAACCATAAATGACAAAAAAAGGATCAGTGCCATCAATCTCAAAAGACCTTGGAATGCCCATGACTCCCTCCATCCCCCAGTTTCTGCAAGCTTCCTTTGCTCTCCAACCTGCCTTTAATTAGTTCTTCTTTTCCTGAAACTTCAGCATTCAAGATAATGAGAAAAGCTGTTTCTTATTCAACTCTGTTTTTCTGTGCTGTTTCATTACTAGGTCTGAAACATGCCGTGTTCTACTATTTTTTGTTAGAAATGCCTAGAATTTCAATTATGTTAAGATCCTTTCCAATCCCGGAATTCAATAATTTTATATTGTAGAACAAATAGAACTTTTGATGGCTAACTTAAGAGCTTTACCAGAGTTGATAACATTTTTTTTCTCTATAGGAAAATTTTTGAGGCCTGTATTCCAACCAACAGGTACAGAAATAAATATTTAGAATATCATTCTTTTGCAAGTAGGACCATCCAGATTATAAACCCTTTTTTGGTACTGGACTGTTTTACATACAACAATCTCTTCCAAACGCCTATTACAATGCCTTACACTGAAGAGATGTTGCATGGATATTAAACTTTGAAGGAGGGAGATTCCACATTCTCCATGGGCTATTCAGCCAGGTGGTTCACAACTTCTTTTGTCTTCCATAGTACAGCCGAAATCAATTTCTGCTTGCTTTGTTCTTCCTTAAGCTAGAAGCAGCAGATCACCATACTTAGTTTAAATGTATTTTTTTAAAGTATGAAATGCCAATCATACATAAAGGTTCAGAGAATAATATACCACGTACCCACCTTTTGGGCTTAAAAAGTAACATTTTATAATATTTGCTTCAGATAGCTTTTTCTTTAAGAAAAAAAGGGTACATTTACAGCTTCTCTACACTGACTCCCATCCTTGTCCCTTCTCCCTCTTTCTCTCACCAGATACAACCAATGCCCTGAAGTTAGTTTGTTTTATTACTGTTCATAATTTTTTTGAGACAGAGTCTCCTTCTGTTGCCAGGCTGGAGTGCAGTGGCGCCATTGCAGCTCACTGCAACCTCCACCTCCTGGGTTCGAGTGATTCTCCTGCTTCAGCCTCCCAAGAAGCTGGGACTATAGGCACACTCCACCATGCCCAGCCAATTTTTGTATTTTTAGTAGAGATGGGGTTTCACCATGTTGGTCAGTATGGTGTCAATCTCCTGACCTCATGATCCACCCACCTCAGCCTTACTGTTTATAATTTTATGTTTTATGATATATGTATGTGTCCATAAACAATATAGTTTTGTGGATTAAAAGATATATTAATACTAAAATACTATATCTGTTATGTACTAAATTGTATCTCCCTCCTCCAGAATTCATATGTTGAAGCCCTAATCCCCAATATGACTATATTTGGAGATGGGGCCTTTAAGAGGGTTTTTAAGGTAAAATGAGGTCATAGCGTGGGCTCTGATGCAATACTACTGATGTCCTTATGAGAAGAGGAGATGAGGGCACACAGAGTGACACCAAGGATGCGTGCACATAGAGACAAAAGCCATGCGAGGAGGTGGCCATCTGCAAGCCAGGGAGAGAGGCCTCAGGAGAACTCAAGCCTGCTGCCATCTTAATCTTGGATATCTAATTTCTAGGGTTGTGACAAAATAAATTCCTGTTATTTAAGCCACTCAGTCTGTGGGGTTTTGCTATGGCGGCCCTAGCAAACTAATATGCCAATTAAATTTGAACTTCAGATAAGAAACAAGTTAGTTGTTGTTTATCTGAAATTTAAATTTAATTGGTGTCCTATATTTTGTCTGGCAACCCCAGCTCTACTGAGTGTTAATACCCTGCACTTCCAAATAGTACCCATGGGAACACTGACTAGGTCTTAGCATAGCACTTTGCAGGTAAGAGAACTGCAGATCTGAAAGTTGGAAGGTATCTTAAAGGCCATGTAGAAGAATAGTTCTCCATGTCTTTCCACGTTCATGTTCCTGAGGATTATAACACACTTCCACTCACAGTAAATGGCTAATAATGATAATTAATGGCTTCTCAACTGGACATATGTACGTACCAAATGCGAATCTGATGGTGGTGGTGGCGGCAGCAGTGGTGTCTGTGTGAGAGAAAGACGGAGAGGGAGAGAGAGACAGAAGGAGATAAGGGCAGAGGGACATATTTTTTGAAGAATTCTCCAGATAATTCTGGTAGCTCTTCCAATGGTGTGTGCAGCAATCCCTGATCACTTTGAGGATCATGAAAGACTACCCTAAGGGAGTGCTGTTTGAGCTAAAATTTGGGACTTGATTAAAAATTAACTACATGAAGAGAAATAGGGTTGAGGACATCATTTCAGGCAACGAGAACAGCTTTTCCAAAGGTCTTTAAGTGGGAGGAAGCACAGTGTGTGTGTGAAAACTGAAAGACGATGAGAGTGACTGACTGAAGAGGAGAGGGATGGGGTATGCAGTGTCACAGGTGAAGTTTTTATTCTGTAAGGCTTAGTACATCATGTTAAGAATTTTGGACTTTATCCTAACCACAGTGGGATGATCTGAATTGGAGGAGAGACATGAATCTGTTCTTCTTTATATAAGCATGAGATATGGCATTATAAAAAAGCCATATTTGAGGAGATATTATGTAGGCCATGAATATTCAGCTATAACATGATGTTGGATTGGATTAAGAAGTGACCATGGATATTCAGAGAGATAGATGGACTCAAAAGATCCTCAGTAGTAAAATCTATAAGACTTAATGTTTTGGAAGTGAAGGAGGGGTATAAATACAGGACATGTCTTAGGTCTCTGACTTATGTGATTGGTTGGTTAATGGTGCCACTCATTGAGGTAGAGACTCAGAGCAGGATGGACACAGGATTAGATTAGGTACGATTATTATGAAGTAGTTTTAAGACATCTGAATTGAGGTGTTAGGCCATAGAATGTCTGGGTGAAACCTTTTGAAGAGTAATTTGAGCTGGAGTTAGAGCTTGGTGATCCAAGCTTCAGGCATAAATGAGGTTGCCTAAATGCAGAGAGTACGGTAAAGAGAGATCAGACACCAGGAATTCTGAATAGTGACAAATTAACCTGATCAACTAATTTAAACCTGTCTCCTACGTTCTACAGCTACAAGATCTATTCTGTCCCTTCAATATAATGTGGCCTAGATAGACAGTAAGCAGAGAGACACTTAAGATATTTAAATTCGTGAATTTGAGATGAGCTAAACAGAGCATACCTCTCTCTGTTCTTCTTCTATTTTTTTTTTAGAAAGATGCAAGTAAGAGGAAAATAAGCAAATATGGAAGATTTTTTTTTTTTTTTTTGGTAAAGAAACTTTCAGAGGGCCTCCTGGCATCAGTGTAGACTCAGCACCATCTCCTATACCTTCTCCATATTCTGCATCCCCAACTGTGAGCCCTGAGGATACTCATGACACTGCTATTTATTGAGGATCTTATGTGTCAGGCCTGTGTAACCGTTATGGAATATGTATGATATGGATGTTATTGGCCCCATTTCACAAATACAAAAGGGAGGCTCAGAGACGTTAAGTACTTTGGGCAAAATTACTTAGCTAGTAAGTGATAGACTGGGGATTTGAATGTCTGACTCCCAAACAGTGCCATCTCCTCTTCACTATATTACCTTTAGTGCTCTTTAGTGCTCAGAATGAAAAAGGTTCTAACATCTAAGAGACTGAATCCTAAAACAAAGATTCCATTCTGTCTTCTAGAGTCCACTTTGGGATGTAGGAAAATGGACTCATGTTTTGAAAACTTTATGGGAAGAACAGGGTTGTTAGGAGCTGGCCTTCTTTAGCTAGACAATTCAATTATCTAGAACACCGCATTTCCCATGTGCTCCCATTAATTGCTGTTTTATGGTGCCACAGAGAAAAAGTGGGGATTACTCTAGGAAAAGGAAGAGCAATGCAAAGTCTGAGGACGCCCGGCTTTTGGGGCCAAATCGTCTAGTTAAGATTAAGAGTCTCTGTGCTTGAAGTTATTATCGGCTTTGATGCCTCACATGAGTTCAGAGTAATGGTGTTGGGAATGATCACTGTGCCTCCTGTGATTTGGAAGATTTTATTGGTCATATTGGGCTGGTCAGTTTTCTCATTTATTTCCTTGATACCCTTTTGGGTCCTAAGTTAGATGGTAATTTGTCTTATGTTACATTTAGACTGGGAAATCTTTGTGTAATTATGACTTCATTGTCTGGATAGCCTTCTACTTAAAAAGGAAAAACAAGAGGTTAAAAAATGTCAAAACACTCTGAGCCAACTCTTCAACTGCACATGTGTTTTGTGCTTTTAAAAATCATTTTAAAATAGGGCTTTTCGTGGGAAAAACAGCAGGAATGAATACCCTGCAAGGACATGCCCATCTGAGAAGCCCCGGGTTTTGGGTGTCACCAAATCTGGAGATGCTGTGAGATGTAAGCTGTCTAGAAGAGGGAGAAAAAGATGCCTGTTGTTCTGCTAGGACATATCTTCAGCCTTTAGGAGGAAAGAGTCTGAATAATAAGGCCACCTATAGCAACAACTGCCAATATTTTTTGCCCATGTGCTATGGACCAGGCTCTAGACTAAGCGCATTTACATTTGACCTTTTCCATTCATCTTCACAATAACCTCTTGGATGTTGTACTATGTTGGACATTACAAATCCTCTGGGTCCCACATTTTGCTTCAGCTGCTATTGCTGTGACTTGTTCTGAGCAGGCTTCAATCAGCTTTGTGTAGGTGTAGCCAGAAGGAGTCGATCCTCGGACTAAGCTGTCTATCTCTCCCTTCCTGCTCTGGGGCTTCTCTGATATCTGGGCTTGGGGTAGGAGCACAACCCAGAAGGATGGGAGTTAATGCTCATGGAGCTGCTCTTGGACAATGGGGAAGGGAGTCAATGAGTAAATGCTTTCTTCTTTCATTCCCCGAGCAGACTTTTCGAAGACCTGTTTCACAAGCACCAGTCACTGTAATGCTGACAACCTTGGTAACACCCTTCCCTGTTCCCTCCCCTGTCTCTCAGGGCTGGTCCTTGGTCTCACTTCCAACATGAATTATCTGCAGACTTGATCTCAGGCTCTGTGTGGAGTGTGGGACAGTGGTGGAGATGGCAGGCTCGGAAGGTATGACAGTGGCCTTCCAGAACCAAGGGGCCCTCTTTGGCTGCTGCTACTGCAGTTCCCTTTGGTGACTCCCTGCTGCCCACTTCCCTACAGGGAGAACTCACAGTGGCTTTCTCACTCACAGTGGCTTTCCCTTCAGTGTTGTCCTTTGCCCAAATGTTGCAGCAGCTAATGTCATCAGGGGCCCACAGAACTGTGGGCTTTGACCCCTTAGTCAGAGATTTGTATTAAATATCCTCCTTCAGCTCTCCTGTACCAGTACCAGTCCAGATGTCTGACATGGGCAGCTCTCTGTATTGGGGCCTCAAATGGCAACCCCTGAATGGTGATCATAAAATCATGTTCTGTTCCTCTTTACTGTGTATCATATTCCCTGGGAACTATGGAATTTTGAACAGACCCATAGGTGGGGAGATTCTGAGAAGGTGAACATGCCAGGATCTGTGGTATTAGCTACATGCTCCTCAAAGTGAGTGTCAGGCTTTACCTGCTCTTGGTAGCTCAGTATACTCTCATCCCTATGTCATAGATTAAGAAACTGAGGCTTGAAGTAATTTGCTGAGAGTCAGATAGGTACTAAATAATGGAACTAGCAGTCCTGGTCCTGGTCATGATCACTATGCAACACAGCCTTCTAAATGGCCCTCCCTTGGGGTGGGGGTGTTTCATGAGTCCCGCTTCCCAGGAATGCAAGCTGAAGACGTCTCAGCTAAGACACCTCAGAAGGGAATCTGACCCTGGAGACTCGGGATCCCTACTGTGATAACTTTGAGAAGCTCTGTATCCTCTCTGCTGGTTATCATTGTTGCCTTTTGTCTGTTGCAGTGTAGAAATTAAGAGTCAAACCCTTGACATGAAAAGGGTTTGTACACTTGTCTTTGGGAGCAGTAGAAGAAGGTGCTTCCTTGTGTATGGCCAGGATTGTAGGAGAAGATGGAGAGGAGGGTGGGTGTGGCAGCCATGGGGCAGAGGGCAGGAAGGTGGGGAGGTTGTGGGCCTGTTGTGTTGCAGCTCTGGGCTTGAGCAGAAGCCAGGTCATGGCTGGACAGCGCAGTATGGACCGGGCTGGCTTTATGGGCTGCAATATTGGCACAGGATCCCCTGCTTAGCAGGGCTGTGTGTTTGGTTTTCTGCTCTGCTGCCACAGTATTGAAATTCTCAATATTTTTTGAACAAGGGAACTTGTGCTTTTAATTTGTAGCAGATCCTGCAAATTACGTAGCAGGATTTCATAACATCTTTTTTTACCCTGCAGTGCCCATTGGTGGCCGCCTATGGGTGGCATTTCAGAAAGATGGAAAATGACTGCTTCACCAGTGGTGAGCAAAAGCAGTTTAGGATGGGAATGCGAATTCCCCAAGGAGAGAGTGTGGTAGTTTTCATTTCTGCCTTTTTTTTCCCCCTAGAGACAGGGACTTGTTCTGTTGCCCAGGGTGGAGTGCAGTGGTGTAATCATAGCTCACTGTAGCCTCAAACTTTTGGGATCAAGCGATTCTCCTATCTTAGCCACTCAAAGTGCTGGGATTACAGATGTGAGCCACTGCACTCAGCTAATTTTGGCTAGATTTTAAAGGTCCAAATATGGTGGTATTTCTTGGGAATAGGTTTTAATGGAGGTGGAAAGAGAGTGCTAAACAATACCTGAAGTTTTAGGTGGGAATAATGGGTTTGCTGGGCTGAGGGGCAAGGAACACTAACCCAGGGAAACTGTCTGGGGGAACTACTGATGTGGAAGCTGCACCTACTGAAGACTTACGGAAGTTTCATTGCTTTTCTGAGGGCTCCTTTTATACTCAACTAATTTAAATTAATTTTTTTTTTTGAGACAGAGTTTTGCTCTGTCACCCAGGCTGGAGTGCAGTGGTGCGATTTTGGCTCACTGCAACCTCTGCCTCCTGGGATCCAGTGATCCAGTGACTCTCCTGTCTCAGCCTCTGAGTGGCTGGGACTACAGGTACCCACCACCATGCCCTGCTAATACACACACACACACACACACACACACACACACACACACACACACACACACAGAGAGAGAGAGAGAGAGAGAGAGAGAGAGAGATGGGATTTCTCCACATTGCCCAGGCTGGTGTCAAACTCCTGGACTGAAGTGATCCACCCACCATGGCCTCCCAAAGTACTGGGATTACAGGCATAAGCCACCACACCCACCCTGTTTCCCAGCCTTCTTTACTCTGAGCCTTAGCCATCTCTTGTACAATGGAGATAACAGAAAGCTCGAAGTGTTAAAGCAAGGATTAAATGACCCAATGCATAGGAAACATCAAGGGCATGCTGAGCACCTGCCAGGCCCTGGGTTGATGTTCATTTCTTTTCTCTCTTTATAACAGCAAGGGTAGTTTGAGCTCCAGGTAGATGGAAAGCTGCATGTATTTATCTGGGTAATTTGGGCCAATGTCTACCATTTAGGGGCAGGTAGGGCTTGAGTATGAATTACCAGGTCTGGCACTTTATGTGATGATGGCGGCACATCTAACCACTCTTTAGTCATCTTAATGGCACCGCTTCCAATTATAACTATGTTTCAGCTGATCAAGAGATTTTCTAGGTGGGAATAGTTCCTGGAGAGCTTCCATGAAATTCATGTGGAAGCTAGAGTGTGACTCTCAACAGATTAAACTGCTTTTGTTTAATCTACATGAATATTGCCTTGGGGGGATCCTGTTTTGGGGATCGATCTATGCTATGCTGGATATTGCATTGGAGCCTCTTGGAAGGGTGTGTGTGTGTGTGTGTGTGTGTGTGTGTGTGTGTGCATGCACACTTGTGCACACATGGGTCAATTTTGTTCTTTTATTATTATGTAGTCTTATAATCTGTTATTTGAATGTAGTCAAAGAAAAAATGAATATAATAGACTTCCTGTTCTTTCTAAAGCAAATTTTTTTAGAAGGATGTTTTTCATTTTGTTCACTATTTATAATTTTCTCTGATAGTAATAATTTAATGTAAGACATGTAGATAACACAGGACTAGGATTTATAGGTTATGTGAATTTCAAATAAAAACCAAACCCAAACAAAGCAAATCAAATTGTTTCACTTCTACATTCTTATTTTTACTTTAAAAATTATGCAAATAACTGTATTTATTATTAGAATAGGAGAAGGTGTAACTTAGTAAAAAAGAAAAAATAGGAGAGAAAAATCTTGGTAATTTCTTTTCTTCACTTAACTCTACTTCACTCTTCATATTTTGATACTTAGATATTTTCCCCCAAATGTGATTACCCTATACATTGTCTTTGTATCTTCTTTTTAATACTTACCAATATATTATTGACATTATTTCTTGTCAACTAGTGTACAAGTTTTCTCATATTACAGTTACTATGCTTATCTTAGCCCAATTCCACATAGTTGTTTATATTTTTAATAGCTATAGTTTACAGCACCAGTTGAAAGAGAAACTGGCTCAGCAGAAAACTGTCACCTATCTCTATGGTTGTTTATACTTTATTTATTTTTTTGAGACAGGTCTTACTCTGTCGCCTAGGCTGGGGTGCACTAGTGTGATCTTGGCTCACTGCAGCCTTGACCTCCTAGGCTCAAGCAATCCTCCCACTTCAGCCTCCCAAGTAGCTGGTACTTCAGGCATGCACAAACACACCTGGCTAATTTTTGTAGAGACAGGGTCTGGCTGTGTTGCCAGGCTGATTTTGAACTCCCGAGCTCAAGCAATCAGCCTGCCTCAGCCTCCCGTAGTGTTGGGACTACAGGCATGAGCCTGATTAGATTGTGCCCACCCAGATTAAGGATGGGCCTGCCTTTCCCAGTCCACTGACTCAAATGTTATTCTCCTTTGGCAACACTCTCACATACACACCCAAGCTCAATATTTTGTATTCCTCAATCCAATCAAGTTGACACTCAGTATTTTTTTTCAAAATATTTTTTATGTTTTTTTTTTTAATTGTACTTTAGGTTCTGGGGTACATGTGCAGATCATGCAGGATTCTTGCATAGGTACATACATGGCAATGTGGTTTGCTGCCTCCATCCCCCCGTCACCTACATCTGGCATTTCTCCCCATGTTATCCCTCCCCAACCTCCCCATCCCCCCGCTGTCCCTCCCTTAGCCCCCCCAACGGACCCCAGTGTGTGATGCTCCGCTCCCTGTGTCCATATATTCTCATTGTTCAACACCCGCCTATGAGTGAGAACATGTGGCATTTGATTTTTTGTTCTGTGTCAGTTTGCTGAGAATGATGGTTTCCAGATTCATCCATGTCCCTACGAAGGACACAAACTCATCATTTTTTATGGCTGCATAGTATTCCATGGTGTATATGTGCCACATTTTCTTTGTCCAGTCTATTGTCAATGGGCATTTGGGTTGGTTCCAGGTCTTTGCTATTGTAAGCAGTGCTGCTATGAACATACATGTGCGTGTGTCCTTATAATAGAATGATTTCTAATCCTTTGGGTATATACCCAGTAATAGGATTGCTGGGTCAAATGGAATTTCTATTTATAGGAACTTGGGGAATTACCACATGTCTTCCACAATGGTTGAACTAGTTTACACTCTCACCAACAGTATAAAAGTATTCCTATTTCTCCACATCCTCTCCAGCATCTGTTGTCTCCAGATTTTTTAATGATTGCCATTCTAACTGGCATGAGGTGGTGACACTCAGTATTAACCATCACACTGGACACTAGGTTCTATATATATATATATACATATATATGTATATATAGTTTTATTGACTCTCAGTTCTGCATTGCTGGGAGGCCTGAGGAAACTTACAATCAGGGTGGAAGGTGAAGGGGAAGCAAGGCACGTCTTACATTGTGGTAGGAGAGAGAGAGTGAAGGGGAAAGTCCCACTTTTAAACCATCAGGTCTTGTGAGAACTCACTATCATGAGAACAGCATGGGGGAAACTGCCCCCATAATCCAATCATCACCCACCACGTCCCTCCCTCAACATGTGGGGATTAGAATTCCAGATGAGCTTTAGCTGGGGATACAGAGCCCAACCATATCATTGCCCAAAAGTTTTTGTCCTGCTCTGCTGTCCCTTCCACAGTCTTTGGGATAGAGAGAGCAAGCTTTTGTTGGGCTCTTCTGTCTGCACTTGATGGCATTTCTGGGTTGCTGGCTTCACCACCACCCAGGCTGGGATTTATGAGACAAAAAGAAAACCCAGGGAACTCAAATCAGGTCCCGAAGTCCTTCTTTCATTCTTTTTTTGAGAAGAAAGCCAGCCTGTCTTCTTTATTTCTTTTTTCTTTTTTGAGAAGGAGTCTCACTCTGTTGTCCATGCTGGAGTGCAGTGGTGTGATCTCGGTTCATTGCAACCTCTGCCTCCCAGGTTCAAGCGATTCCCCTGTCTCAGCAGCCTAAGTAGCCGGAATTACAGGCACCTGCTACCACATCTGGCTAATTTTTGTATTTTTAGTAGACATGGGGTTTCACCATGTTGGCCAGTCTGGTCTCAAACTCCTGACCTCAAGTGATCCACCCACCTGGGCCTCCCAAAGATCTAGGATTACAGGTGTTAGCATCCATGTGTGACCGGCCTGCCTTCTTCTCTCCATCCTTCAGGGTTTTCTTGTGTTTGTTTTATGTAGATATATATTGTCCAGAGTTTTTAGCTGTACTAAATGGAAGGAATGAGGAAATTGGTGTTTATATGATATAAAGAGCATTTCCTTATTTTGGAGTCAAATCTATTTTTTTTTTGTTTTGCTTTCAGTGTCATGCTCCCCCTCCTAAGATTTCATAAATATTTATCTATTTTTAATGCTTTTGTAGTTTCATCTTTTATATTGAAATCACAGTATAGCTTATAGACCCCAGTTTCCTGGGTCCACCTAAGAACTACAGAATCAGAATCTCTGGGAGTCTCTCTTTTTACAAACTCTCCAGGTCATTAAATATCAGTCAACATTTGAGATCCACTGCTTCGTGCATTCAAAAAAATTTTTTGGTGTAAGTTTTAAGGCAGGCCTCAGCTATTTCTTTTTTTCCCTAAGTGGTTAGTCAGTTGCCTTAAAACCAGTTATTAAATTATTCTATTTTCTTCACTGACTTAAAATGCTACCATGATAAAATATTAAGTTTATATATATAAATATAAATATTTGGGTCTGTTTCAAGATGTTCCATTTTGCATCATTGATCTGTCTGACGATTCTGGCGCCGGTAACTTACCCTCTTTAATTGCTGTAACTCTAGTCTGTGTAGATTTCTGAATGTTGCCCTGCACCAGCCTCTAAAAGCCTCATAAGAAACCGTTTGCCAGGAGAGAATTAGATGACTCATATGTGAAGATGCTTCATAAATTGCAAAGGTCTCTGGCCTCTTAGCCCACCTTGACACCAGCACTTCCTGAAACACTGATCTCATCCCTTCCCTTCCTGACTCTAAAGCCTTATTCAGAAGATGAAGCTCATTATCCCGGCAATCAAAGTCTTTCCTCCACCACCTGGTCCCCGTGTACCTTTTCAAAATGACCTTCCACTGGCCTTCAACACAATCCTCTTTAATCAGGTTTGCCTGTGATCTGTTTCTCAAGACTCGCCTGATACATTTCTTGCATTCGGTCTTATTGTTCTCTCTACCATGAAGTACATTCTTTAAAATTACTTACTGTCCTCCAAGGCCAGTCTCCTTCCAGAAGGCTTTTTATCTGAATTTTCCAGCTTTCCTCATAGCATCCACTTTACACTTAGCATACATTGACCTATGACAGCTCTCCTATGATGCAATTACTTTTGTTATTTATGTCTTCTGGAGTGTGTATATCATTTCACTCAACAGTAGTGTAATATTCTTACCCTCAGAGGCTTTGCCTTCTTTTTCTCTGTGTGTACCTGCATTTCCCCTAGTAAAGTGTGATAAGCACAGCAGGCATTCACTCAATGTATGCTTACTGGCTAAATAAAGGAAGGGTAATAGTAGATCTCAATGAAAGTCCATGATTGATTTGTATTGCTCAAACCCAGATACAGGCAGTCATCTTGCTTCATCTATTTCCAGGTATGTGTTCAGTTCAGAGAAAAATCGTAGGTAAATGCTGTGTTCTGAGATGATCACTGCTTTTTACTAATCAGCTAGACAATGATCTCATGGGATACAATGGCCCTGGGCAGAGATGTAGAAACACAGGAATTTCTTCTTTACGTTCTCGTGAAAATCTCCCTGCAGCTCAGAATGCTCTCTATAAGACAGGACAGAGATTGTTTTAGGGAGGCTATTCTCTTCCCTGCCCACAGTCCCCTCAGATAAAATTTACTCACAGAAAGCCCTTGCTGTCTCAGCTGCTATTCTTTTTATCACTTGATTCAGTTCCTTCATGGCCACAGCTGATTGGACTTACCATACCAGCTGACTGCAATTACCATACCAGCTGATTGGATTTACCATACCAGCACAGGATGAGCTGAACCAATCAGGGCCTTGCTTGGGTGAATAGAAATGAAGAAACACAAAAGAAAGCTGCCAATTGGATATGGATGTTGTAGCTGGAAGGTCTTACAAGCAGTCAGGGTCAGGGAGGCTGTGAGGGCAACAAGAAGTCAACACACTGAGGATGGGGAGAAAGAGGATGAGTCTGGGAGAGAATGAAAACACCTGTTCCTGCAACTGCACTGATTCTAGAAACACTCTCTATTCAAACTCTCTCGAGATAACTTCTTGTTCCTTGATCCTGGGTCCCTTCTACTCTTGTTCTTGACTCTTCGTGAGATCATTTGAGCTTAATAATAAACGCCACTTCTCTTGACCAGGCTTGAGGTAACGGGGATGATCCTCTATTTTATAGAGGATAATTCAATAAAATTATCCTCTATAAAATAGGTGGCACTGGGGGAATGGTTATCAGCTGGGGGTTTTTTTTGGTGGGGAGGGTGTTTCCTGAAGAATGTATATTTAATTGTATTAATAGTCACCTGAGTTAAAATAGCTGGATGATGAATTTTTAAAAAAAATTGCTTTCAATACATTTTTAAGCTTTTAATACTTTTTCATGAAAAATTTCAAATGTTTAGACCAGTAGAAAAAATAGTAGAATAGGTATCCATCAATCTACCATCTAGATTTAACAGTTATTAACATTTTTCCATATTGCTTTATCTCTATTTCTTTTCTGGTCCTGCATTATTTTAAAGTAAATTACAGATATTGAAACACATTTCCCCTAAGTACTTCAGCATGCATCACCAAAAGAGGTATGTTCCTACATGACTGCAATACCTTTGTCACATAAAACACGATTGGCACTATAACCTAGGTTATTAGTGATATTAAGAAAGTAGTGCCAATTGTGTTTTATGTGACAAATATAGAAGAAAAATTGGGACTCATTTAAATAGTCCTAATTTTCCTCAAAATGTCTTTTATAGATGCTTCTTTTCACACCATAATACAAAGATGACACCGCATTGAATTGTTAAATTTTGTCATTTAGGCCTCTACTTATCTAGAACAGTGTCTCTCTCCTTTTTATTTTAAATGAAGAAACTAGGCTAGATATTTTGCAGACTGTCCTACATCCTAGATCTGTCTGATAGTTTCCTCACAGTCCTATTTATCTTGTTTCTCTCTTCCCAGTAATTTCTATACAATGTAAGTTACACTTCAAGCCGGGTTGGATTCAACTTAAATTTTTTTGGTGATAATAGCTCAGAGGTGGTGATGCTGTGTATTTCATATTGCATCACAGCAGGAGGCACTTAATGTCTGGCTGACTGTCCCACTATTTGTGATGCTGTATTGATTACTCTGTTCAAGATGATGACCGCCAGATCCCTCTGTTGTAAAGGAAGGCATCTCCTTTTGTGATAAGAAAATAAACTTGATAGTATCAAGTTTTCCACTAACATTTCACCAACGATTTTAGGATCTGCTATTGATTCTTTCTGGAATGGATGAAGTTTCTCACTAACTAATATTTTCTGACAAAAGGGCAGGCTACAGGGAGACTGAGAAGAGGAGGCATGAAGTCTTCTTTGCTGGAGATTGTTCTGCATGTTACTAGTATTATGTATATATGTATTGTTATCTATTGCAGCCTAACAAACTCTCCCAAAATATAGTGACATCAAACAACAACAATACATTTATTATGTCTCCTGGTCTCTGTGGGTCAGGAATTTGGGAGGATATGGCTGGGTGCTTCTAGCTTAGGGTCTCCAATGTGGTGGTCGTCAGATGGAGCTATAAAAGCAGGAACCTAGAGTACCTGGGGGCTGGCAGGGAGTTTTTCTCTTTGTGTTATCTCAGGGCCTCCCTATGTCATCTTTCTGTATGGGCTGGTGTGGGTTCCCTGCAGCATGTTATCCTCAGGGTGATAGGACTTTACTGAATATTTGTGTCTTCCCCAAATTCACATGTTATAATCCTAACCCCCAAGGTGATGCTATTAAAAGGTGGGCTTTTTGGGAGGTGATAAGTCATGAGAGTGGAGCTCTCTTGAGTGGCATGAGTGCCTTTAGGTGAGGTCCTAGAGAGCTGACATGCCCCTTCTACCATGGGAGGATACAATGGGAGGGTGTCTTCTATGAATCAGACACCAAATCTGCTGGTGCCTTCATCTTGGACTCCCCAGCCTCTAGAACTGTGAGAAATAAGTTTCTGTTGTTTCTAAGCCATGCCGTTTATGGTATTTTGTTATAGCAGCCTGAGCAGACTAAGACAGTGGCTCAGGGTTCCAGCGTGTTTCCAGTGATCCAGGTGGACATGGCCTTGTCCTTTGCAGTTGGCCCTTGGAAGCCAGGTAGCATCACTGCATAGTACTCTGTTGGTTGGCCAGTTACCACAGTTGGCCCAGATTCAAGGGGAAGGGACACACATCCCATTCTTGACAGTGAAAGTGTCAAAACATCAGCAGACATGTTTTAAAATACAATATTCTTTTTATGAACTAAGCATATACATCTGTATTTACTCATATTTGCCTTTAAAAAAGGATCCACATAATTAGTAAATGAGAAATGCAGAGCAATTAAAAATAAGACAAACAAGAAACAATAAATGGATGAAAGAAACAGATATACCAGGCATCTGGACAGATTATAATCTGTCCATGAAGGACTTTGGTGTTTGCACCTCTAGTTGTTGGGTAAAAGGATACTCACAAATTTATCTGGAGAGTTATTTTTTCCCCTTGATACTGAATTTTAGAAGGACTGTATTAAATGTATTATTTCATCAGGGCCATTGAGAAAGAGAAAAGTCAATGCCTGGCTTTGGTTGTTCAGAAGATGGAGAAATACTCTAGGTGGACACAATTGTGAAACAATTTTTCTGAGAAAACAGAAATTTGAATACCAATACTAGCTTTTGATTAGTTTCTGCAGGGGAGCTAAGATAAGCTGTGAGTATGTTGCCTTCTGAAAATGTAGCACCTGCTCTAATAGGGTCTGGCTTGGGGACCCTTGGCAAAAACTTGTCAACTCTGGCCATACATTATAATCACGGGGTGGAAGCTACTCTTACAAACCCACATGCCAAAGCTCATTTCTCAATTATGCAATTGTATTCTTTAGACCAATTTAATACAACCTTGGGGGTAGGATATGGATATCAGTATTTTTTTTTAAAGCTCCACAACTGATTCCAATGTGTGATTAGGATCAAGAAATATTGCTTTAGAGCAAGGCTTGGTAAACTGTTCTAAAAAGGGTCGTATAGTAAATATTTCCAGATTCGTGGTCATACTGCTTTCATCCCAGAGTTTCAGCTTTGCTTTTCAGTGGGACGGTAGCCATAGGCAATGGGCATGATGAATGGGCGTGGCTGTGTTCCAATAAAACTTTATTTACAAAAACAGGCAGCCGCTGAATTTGACCTATGGGCTCTAGTTTGCTGACTGACACCTTATTTGGAGACCAGTTAAGTTTCAGCTTTCTTTAATAGCATCTTCCTTGTATATAGAGCCTCAGATGGGCAGATGTGAAAGAAGGGACTACTTTATTGTGACTGTCATGGGCATTTTGAGTGGCAATTTAAATTATTCTTCTTTTTATCCCCCATCCCGAGATGAAAGACTTTATTACAGCAAAAGCAGTAGCCAGAGTATCAAAATTTGTGCCTTTTACCCTGAACCCCAGTTCCCACAAGGGTAAGAATTTGGTCCTACATAGATTCCTGCACATGCAATGGGTCATGTCACAAGAAACACTGAAGGTGGAGAACCAGCCATTCTATAGCAGGCAGTGGCTTACTTGCTCCCCTCCCTCCTTCCCTCTCTTCCTCCCTTCCTCCCTCCCTTCCTTCCTTCTTTTCTTCTTTCCTTCTTTTTTTTCTTTCGACAAGGTCTTACTCTGTTACCCAGGCTAGAGTGCAGGGGCACAATCTTGGCTCACTACAACCTCTGCCTCCTGGGTTCAAGCAATTCTTGTGCCTCAGCCTCCTGAGTGGCTGGGATTATAAGCCCACACAACCATACTCAGCTAATATTTTTGTATTTTTTGGTAGAGGGAGAGTTTCACCATGTTCACTAGGATGGTTTTGAACTCCTGACCTCAAGTGATTCACCTACCTTGGCCTCCCAAAGTGCTGGGATTACAGGCGTGAGACATGGTGCCCAGCCTTTCCCTCAGCTCTTAAGGTGCACATTGCAAATGCAACCCTGAAAAATGACCCCAATAAAGAGCCTTGCATTTTTGGCATATCCAGCAGGAACATGCAGGAATGCAAAAAGCCTACAGAGAACCATCTTCCAGCATCAGCATATGTCCCTGAAGTGAAAATTAACCTGTCTCATAAAGATACAGACGAGAAAATGTGCAATTACTAATGTTTTCAACTATATAAACTAACAGCTACCTTACCAAAACTTAGACTTGAGTATCTTTTGAAAAATCAGGTAATAGTGGTATTTCCTTTTCAAGCACTGTCCCACTGTCCTGGTTGCTTATATTAAAACTAGACTCTATATCAGGATGACCAGAGTTTGAACTCTGGAGGCATGGCCCATGAATACAAATATCTTTTTGGTCCCCTACCATTTCTTTCTTTTATTCGTTGTTTTTTTGTCCCCTACTATTTCTTATTTCTTTCTTACGAAATTAAAAATTCTAAATTATTTGTCTTTTATATTAAAAAGGAAGGAGGTTAATTCACAAGCTTATGTATTTCTTTGCATAGCATCCTCCCACTCCAGCTCTTCTCCCACACAAATCTTCTGTCGTTAAGACATAGATGTTTGGAACTAGGAGCGACCTTACAGATTGTTTCCTTTCCGGTTCTCTAGAAGGGCTGTGACTTGTCCCACATGGCTAGGGCAGGAATCAGGAGGGCAGGACCAGAATTCTGGCCTGGAGTCTCCTATCTAGAGGTCAGCTAACTCTTCCCCTCTGCCTCCCTCCTCTCTGAATTCACATCTGATACCTGCTTTTCAACTTCTTCAAACATTAACGTGTTCTCTGACCTGCTCCTCTGCCTCTTTCTGGATCCTAGACCTTGACATGGTCTTGATTTGTTCTCTAGTCAATGTAAACTATTTGAGGATGGGGTAGTGCATTGTCCTGCATTCTCCATCAGCTGTACAGCTGCTGGTGAGAAGTGAGACGTGACACAATTATTGGAGGACAGGATTGAGGGCCCCCAACTTACTGTGGTTTGACTCCTGAATTGTAGACTTTATGACAGTGTGAAAGGGATATGTATTTAGTAACAGTGTACTTGGAATTTTGACCTTTTCCTGGGCCAGCAATTTGCAGAATGATGCTCTCTCATGATGCCAGGCAGCAGTGAGCCGCAGCTCCCATTCAGATGCACAATCAGCAGGGTAAACAACTGATACACTCTACAGTATACCGTATTCAATAAATTACATGAGACATTCAACGTCATTATGAAACTGGCTTTGTGTTAGGTGATTTTGCCCAACTGTAGGCTAATAGAAATGTTCAGAGCATCTTAAAGGTAGGGTAGGCTAAGCTATGATGTTTGGTAAGTTAAACATTGTTGGGGGGAAACCCCGCAAGAGCTGAGGCAAGGGTTTGAAGCCTCAGCATGTTCTCATATAAGCATAGAATTAGAAAAGAATTAGATATAGTTACATAGTTATTCCTATATATAATCATAATCACATAGCTATTCGTATGTAATCAAAAATATATACATATATAATCATATAATCTTTAATCTTACTAATAAGTCTCCGGTCAAGAAGTAAAGGACTAAAGTGGCATTGAAAAAGAGGCAAGATGCTCTAAGTCCTCTGTCACGCCGGCATAAGGCTGCTGGACGACACCTTGGCTGTGTAACAGTGTCAGCGCTGTGAAAACACCCCCCGTTTAGCCCGCGAGGGAAGGAGACGTCCAAGATGGCTGAGATGTCTCCTTCCCCGGAGTGGTTAGGAGAAAACTCCGCTTCACCAAGCTCTTGTGGTAAGCCTGACGGCTGTCAGGGAGGCCCACAGACATCCGGGGACTTACTTGTCTCTATGTGGTGCTGCGCTTCAGCGGTCACGTTCCATGGCCACTTTCAAGTTCTGCTTCTGCACCTGGTTCCTCTTTTTCTTAGAAGACAAGAATTAGTAATAGTAACATAAATCTTAGTGACCTTGCTAATTTCTTGACAAGTAGGAAAAAAGTGCTGATGCCTTAGGTTTTCTCCTTGCCTCAGCTTCTTCAAAGTCCTGGGCTTCCTATATCTAAGCCATGTGATTTACCTGACCCTATCACTGACCACCATTACCTCATCCTACCTGCCCTTCCCCCTGCTTTGTACTCAATAAAAGTCAGAGTGTCTATGTGCTTGGGGCCACTGCTGGTCTCCACGCTTTGGGTAGCAGTGCACCCCTGGGCCCAAACTCTCTTTTCTCTGTCTCTGTGTATTGTGTCTTTATTTCTAATTTCTCATCTCCACACCAGCAGGGAGAGATTCATGGTACCCTGTAGGGCTGGACCCTACAAAACTTATTAAATGCATTTCCAACCTGATATTTTCAACCAGCGATGAGTTTATTGGGGTGTGAGCTCATTGTAAGTCAAGGAGCATCCATGGTCCCTTCAGACTCAAGTCTAAAAGTGTCCTTTTCCTCTGAAAATACCTTCACAAAAGGTACAAGCAGAAAACTGCTTGTTAAGGTTGAACAATCTTCCCCTGCCCCCAACCTTTTCCCAAACCCTTTTCAGTCGGACTTGGAAGACCCTTCCCTCTCCTGGCCCCGTTTCTGGGCCTCTCTATTCTTTTAGCTTCTTTTAGAAGACAGTCCACATTGTGTTATTGTCAGTGCTGGCTTAATCCTGGACCAGTTTCCATCTGTGTAATCTTTTGCGTAATCTCATCTGCTCTCACAATTTTGAATTCCAAAAATACTCACACAGCTTCCTTATCTCTGCCTGGTATTTTTGCAGTTGACTACTAGCTAAAATAATCCATTTAAAATTCTTGTCATATGTCAAAGAATTTAGGGAAGAATGGCATTTTCACGTTTTCACTGCATTACTAAATAACTTTACACTGGATTCATCAGCTCTCTTTTATCTTATAATATTTTTCTTTTGGTTATTTTATGTGCATGAATTTCCAGTTGTATGAGGTGTAAGAATAATTACATGAAAAGCTATGGAAAATTTTGGAGATCTTGATTTCTTTTGGTTTTAATTACTGACTGTATTCAGTGTCTAGGTGATAATTTGATTCTGAAATGATTCCTATGAGCAAACACTCTATGTATTCCTATATAAAAAGCCTAATTAAAACAATCAAATATCATTTCTCACCTGTTAAGTTACCCTTAAAATAATTATTTTCTGTCTTTGTAGTGCTTTGGTAAAACTGGTAGCAGTGTAAATTGAAATATCTTTTTTAGAAAGCCAGTTGGCAATATTCAAAGGGATGTTTTTACAATAAAAACAGAAGGTGTATCTTACTGTGTTTGAATGTAATTAAAATGTTCAAAGAGAGAAAATGTTCAGAGGATGCAAGGATTGGAAGGTGGGATGTGGGACCTGATAGCACTGGGCTAGTTCAAAGATTATATTTGGATTTTCCATATGCTTGATGATGGGGCTTTGTGGACTCTAGTAGAAGTCTCGGGGCTTTTTAATTTAACTCTGAGACTGTTGATTGGACCAAAGACTACCTTTTCCAAAGTTCCACGTATTGCATTCTTCTGCCAAAACTTTCCAGTAGGAAATAATGAGATGGAGGGGGCAAAGCTATGTGCCTGGGGGGGCGAAGTTCCTCCTGTCTTGTCTGTGCTCAGGGTGGTGGGTCACTGCTCTGACTTGTCAGCTTTCCTCTGAGAAACAGGAAATCAAAAGGCAGACCATGGTGCCAGTTAAGTGTCGCCTGGGAGTCATCTTCCAGGTCTCCCACTGCCTGGCTATCCTCAGGGTTTAATTCTTTTACATAGAAACAGGTGAATCAAGACAAAAATGCATCTGGCACTTTATTGATTTTTTTTCCCACATTTGATCTCTTCCAGCATTAACCAAGCCAAAAATAGTCTGGAGGTTTGAGTGTTGCAACAATTAGCCACCTGTATTTTATGTGGAAAAAAATAAGAATTTCCAGGCTTGGCTCAGCCATTTTGTGTTGATTATACCGAGTACATTGAAGTGAGGTGACTGAATTTTGCAAACATTAGAAGCAGCTAAAACTCTGTAAACCTTGTATCATAATTGGGAAAACAGAGATCTGTTTCAGCATCGTATCATTCCCTGAGTTCCCTTGTAATATTACACTAACTTTCTCAGCAAAGCTAAACAGATTAGTTGGAGGGGGTAGTAAGTAACTTGGTTGCAATAGAAATTCTTTCTGGTTAGGAAAAATAAAAGGCAGTGTTAGGTCACTGAACATTCTGGGAACAGTCATGCCTCTGCCTTTTGTCCCTGACAGAGAAGATAAAGTCACATGTAGATGAGGCTGAAGAGGATTTCTTTGTGTTGCCAGCAAAGCTCTGTTTCAGTTATTTATTGATGTGAAACACAAATTTCTAACTTAATGGCTTGAAACAACAATGATGTAAGATTATGACATTCTGTGGGTCCAGGAGTGGGGCTTATCTGGGTGGTTCTTCTCCACTGCATGATGTTGACTGGGTCACTGGTGCAGCTGTACTCAGTTGGGAGCTCAGCTAGGGTGGCACATCCAAGGTGGCCCCTCATTGTCCAGGACTTTTATCAGATGGCCCTCTGATAGTTCAGTAGTCTACTCTGGACTTCTTATGGCATCACAGCTGGCTCTGAGAATGTAGAAGTGGAAGCTGCCAGGCCTAATTAGGCCTGGACCTGGGACTGGCACAGCACTGGCACTCATTTAATTGGCCAGAACAAGTTGCAAGACCAACTGAGACTCAAAGGGAAGGGATGTAGCCTCCAATGCTTGGTGGGCTGGGGTGTCTGGGAGGAATGTAGGGTTGAGGCAACTTGTCTCTTGGAGGGCCCAAGCACAGAGAGGATTGTGTTTTTCTTTAGATAAACCAACTGAAATTTATTATGCAAATATTATAAATCATGAAGTATTAATATTTATATTATTTAAATAAAATAATTTTATAAATGGTAAAATGCTTCAATAAATCAAATTCTTGCCTAATGGAAAGGTATACTTGAAAAACTTTTAGAAAATGTAAAGCTTGAGGTCCTTATTTCATGTAGGAAAATGTCAAGGCTCCTATAAATATTTTACTTGATTAAATTAATCATTTTTCAGTTTTAAGTTATTAAGTTTTTGTTTGCCGGGTTGACAGAGAAAGGACTAGAAATACTTCTTAACTCCCAGCTCAGTCCTTATCTTTCTGTCTACCTCTGATCATAACTTAGCAGCTGTTCCTGAAGAAAATCTAACTTTTTGGTTTTCTTTGCCATAATCCAGTGTCTTGCCTTTGGCACTACTGACATTTTGAACTTAATGGTTCTTTGTTGTTGAGGGTTGTCTTGTGCATTGTGGGATGGTTAGCAATATCCTGGGCCTCTGTCCACTGCCATAATCCAAGGCAGTGACATTTCCTCGGTTGCAGTTCCTGAACTGTCTACATAATCGTGATTGAGAATTAACTATTTTCCCAATCAAAAACTCAGGCACAGGTCTGATAAAGGGCTCCCCTGGCCCCACTTTGTACATTCACATATAGAAAAATGTTTTAAGTTATAAATTAAATGTATAAAATTAAAACTTTGATTTTATTACATACATTATACAGATTATCTTAAAAAAAAAAAAAAACCATTCCTTAAAATTCAGCTGTTTTGGCAAATTGAGGAGGCATGGTTCATAGGATTTTTTTGCAAACCTAAGCTGGTAACTGTTGGCAAATGTCAGTTGTTATCTTTTATCTTACTTCCACTTTCAGTGGAATCCAGCTGGAGGGATGATGTTAAATAATAGTGTGTTCATAAAGCACAAAGTGAAACAGAGATTTGGCAAAATGTCTAGTTGATTTGAAACAAGTAGACCAGAACATATTCAGTTTAAAAACACTTCCTGATTCAAGTATTATCCAGACTGACTATCTACACTAATCAAATTGTTTAAAGTATTCATTTCACTTGGTATTCTGTCAAAACAGCTAAAGTACATGATAAATTATTCTTTCCTAGTTGTTTATGACTCCAAGCATATGTATTACAAAACTGAATTTAATCTGACAGTTTCCATCTCTCTTTCCCATGTGAATGATAATGTTGATGGAACTATAGAAGCAACACCAACAATGAAATTAAATAATTTGGAGGTTTCTTGCTTAGGAAATCTAGGCAGCATTAGAAGGTGCCTGGGGAGGCAAAGCAGAGTGTACCCAAATGCTTCAGTCTTGATTGTTTAATAGTTGTTAAAAGCCAGTCAACTCACATTTATTTATCCTTCAGTTTCATAAATGGACCTGCAAAAATTTGCAAATAAATCTACACAGCTTTGTCATACATAAATGTGTGCTTGAATTCATTTCTTCATTTGCATTTTTGAACTTTCCCAAATACAAATACCTACCATAGCCAATATGCTTGTTCTGCTCATTTGGAAAAGCTGCCTGATGGTTTTCCCTTTGGCATTTTGAAAAACTGCTAGCTGCAGATGCTAAATAACTCTCAAGTCTGTATGAGTTAATATTTCTGCCGAGTTAATCAAATAAAAAATACAGTTGAAATCTCAACCAGAAGATGCTATCTATCATCTGACATGTACTCGACTGTGATAACGAAATGCCGCCTGGCTTAGCCTTAAATTTTGAAGTTCAGATCCCTATTGAATAATTTTTAAAGTCTGGTTTCCTATAACTTTTAAAATTACATATGAATTTAAAATTTGTTTTGCCCAATGATGTGAAATAAAGACTTGCTATGGTTAAGGTGAATTTGGCGACATAATTAAACTTATGTATTCATCTTGATAACTTGCCTTCTCTCTGGTTACCTCCTCTCTCTTTTCTTCCCACCCTACCATGAGACTTGATTTTAGCATCTGTCCTGATCTTCTTTACTCTGACCCACATTTAGATTTGCATTACCTTTAATTACACTCACAAGGTGCCCAATTTTCTCTGTGAAAGAATTGTCCTACAGATTTCCATAGTTACATAAGAATCAGGCCCATTAATTTTTCTGTAACAGATTTTAATTTCTCCTGAGTATCAGAACTTTGGCAAAAGTATAATAATTCACCAGGAGACTAAGAAAGAAAAAAGAAACAACTTTCCAGATCAGAAGTAATTTATATAAAGACACAAATTATTGTGATCATTGAGAACATTTGGTTCCCTGAACCAGAATGTTACTAGCCCAGCTACACAGAATAGTACATGTTCAGACTCCAAAAGAAATGTCATAAGATCTGTTGTACCTTTTGATTAATTTCCTGTTAGACTTTTCTGGAAAAGAAATGAGTCTGGGATAGGAACTTACCATCTTTGTTTCTCTGAAGCCAGTCTTTAAGTCAGGGTTGCAATGTACGATGTTTTGGAGAAACTGATTGCTGAATCCAGTTTGGATGGCTGCATATAAAGACGGAAAGGGCCTCCTGTGTGAAGGCCACAGTGTTCTCTCCCCACCTCCAGGTCAAGGCTTGTTCTGTTCTCTCACATTTTCCTTACAAATGACCAGTGAAAACTTGACATTAAGATCAACAAGCCCAAAAGAATGTCTTATCCCAGCGTGTTGCACAGAATAGGTAAACGTCCAATAGCAAATCTGGCATTTAAACTTCTATTACTTTGTGAAAGCCCCTTGGGTTGCTGACTTCACTGCTCTTTTATTCTTTTCATAGTTTAAGATTAGGGGGTGTTTTAGGTAAAGTCTCACAAGACATTTGTGTCTTGGTAGGCCCTTTGCACCCAGAGGGCCCTGTCTTCAGTTTCACACGTTCAGGACTGTATTAAAGGCCCTGGCACACTAGATCGCATGGGAGCTGGGAAAAGTGAGTGGGAGTATCCTACAGGTTACTTTATCAATCTAATTAAGAATTCCTATGCAATTTTCAACAGGGGTGACATTATCCTTGAAGAGGTGAAAATTGATTCTTAGGGGATTGCAGAAATTTAGATGTTACAATGGTTTGTGCCCCCCAAAGCTCCATGCTACCTGATAAAATCATAGTCCTTAATATTTAATTTCTCTCAGTAGGGAGAAATTTAATTTCAAATTAAAATTTATTAATTAATTTAAAGTTCAATATTTTTTTTTCTCCACGGAGTTACAATAATGAAAAAGAAAAAAAAAAAAGGCAGAGAAACACGGTTCTGGAGCACACATCTCTCCTGTGGCTTTGGAAACTGCCCATGATAAATATTCTTTTATCTCCCTCAGGTAAAACCAGCACTTTGAACATATTTCCCACTGTGTCTCTTCTTTTTTTTTTGAGATGGAGTCTCGCTCTGTCACCCAGGCTGGAGTGCAGTGGCATGATCTTGGCTCATTGCAGCCTCTGCCTCCTGGGAGGATCAGGTAAACAGTGTGGAGGTAATATTTGGTAGTGTCTTAAATTAAGGAGTAGCCTAGATTACAGCTATTGAAAACAAGAAGGAAAGAATAATCCAGGCAGAGAATATGACAAATGACATAGAAGCAGAAAAATGAAGGTGAGGGGACAACGCCCAGTGTGATTGGAATGTGTGGCCCTGATTCTTGGGAACTAACCTTAGAAGGTGCTGGAAGCTGTGGGAGTCTGTAGGGCTATTGTCATTCTGGAGTCTTATTGAAATGGCTTTTCATGTTCCTTTAAATTAGGCATGGCCATGTATCTTAATTTGACTTGCCATAAAGGTGGACTCTGAGACAAAATCTTGCATGCAGTGTAGCATCTGTGGAAGGTGATCTCAGGAAACAAAAGTGAGAAAGTGGTCATGCCTGTAATCCCAGCACTTTGGGAGGCTGAGGAGGTCAGATTACCTGAGGTCAGGAGTTTGAGACCAGCCTGGCCAATGTGGTGAAACCCCGTCTCTACTAAAATATAAAAATTAGCCAGGTGTGGTGGTGCCTGCCTGTAATCCCAGCTACTCAGGAGGCTGAGACAGCAGAATTGAACCCGGGAGGCAGAGGTTGCAGTGAGTCAAGGTTGCACCATTGTTCTCTAGCCTGGGCAACAACAGAGAAACTCTGTCTCAAAAAA
>NW_016107375.1:370127-372425 GCF_001604975.1 Cebus imitator | reverse complement strand
TTTCTCCACGGAGTTACAATAATGAAAAAGAAAAAAAAAAAAAGGCAGAGAAACACGGTTCTGGAGTACACATCTCTTCTGTGGCTTTTGAAACTGCCCATGATAAATATTCTCTTATCTCCCTTAGGTAAAACCAGCACTTTAAACATATTGCCTGTACTCTGGCTCTTGTTTTTTTTGAGATGGAATCTCGCTCTGTCATCCAGGCAGGTGTGCAGGAGCGCAGTGGCATGATCTTGGCTCACTGCAGCCTCTGCCTCCTGCATTCATGCACTTCTCCTGCCTCGGCCTCCTGAGTGGCTGGGACTACAGGTGCACACCACCACACCTGGCTAATTTTTGTATTTTTAGTAGAGGCGGGATTTAACTGTGTTGACCAGGCTGATCTCAAACTCCTGACTCAGGTGATCCACCTACCTTGGCCTCCCAAAGTACTAGGATTACAGCATGAGTCACCATGCCCGGCCACCCATTGTGGCTCTTGTTAAGATGAACTTTTGAGGCAATAACTGGAAGGAACCTTTCACATATGCTGGAGACAGACAACCAAATGCTGCACCTGCTCTGAATCGCCTCATACCCCCTTGTCCTAGTTCCCACCACATATTCCCAAACCTTGTATCTTTCCCAGAAGGCAGCTTTCTCTAAATGGCCAATAAAGGCTGAACTTGGGAAAAGGCAAGCCCTACTTTGGACCCACTGTAAGTTTCTTATGCTTTTCTTTTTCTCTTTTGGAAATGTTCATATAATTCCTTCCAGACACAATTTCTGAGGCACCTGCTTCTCTCCCTGGTGTGCCCAGCTGGGAGTTACCTTCCCTTGACATTGGAGAAGATATGCAAATAACTCCATTAATCCTTAGGGACCCGTGACGACCTCCTTTCAAGTATTCATTCTACCTGGGCACCCACACCCAATCATAGCTAAGTCTGGACTCGCCTAGATGATCTCATTTGAATCCTTTTGCAGGAAGATGAGGCTGCTGGGTATCATATCCTCTTTATAAACAACAGTAACAATGTTGGTTAAAATAGATTTAGTGACTTACCCAAGATCACACAGCTAGTATGTAGGAAGGTCAAGACAGCTTCCCCCAACGACACATACACTGGAATGTTCGTTCTCTGAGGTCAAGAACCACGCTGTTGCTCACTGCCACGTTCCCAGGTTCTCGTACTGGCCCCAGCATACAGCAGGAGTTCAGTCAATATTTTTTAAATAAACACAGTTCTCTGAGCCTGGGCTGTCATATCACCAAGACAATGCAGGAAAGTTTCCAAAATATGTGGGTCTATTCATCTACCCCACAGTTGATTTTATACTGGCAGCTACCGCCTTCATTTTCAGAAGTCTAAAACAATAGCTGCAGCCACTTCTTTAAGCACAAAACTTACCCCAGATTTCTGAGAGCCTTGCCACAGTTCAAGGACAGCTTGTCTTCTTGGCTGTATTTCGTTTCAAATTAATTAAGTGCAATTATTGTTAAGAGACAAGATCTTCTTGTTATTTAAGTCTCTTGCATTAGGAGCCCCAAATTGTACACAGAGGTGAGACCACTCTCATTTCTCTTTTCAATAAAGTTTACACACAACACAAATGCACTTGCTATGGGCTGAATGTTTGTGTGCCCCCAAAACTCATTTGTTGGAATCTAATCCCCAAGGTGATGCTATTAAGAGGTGGGGCCATCAAAAGGCTAACTTGATCTTAGACTTTTAGGCCCCTTAAACTGTGAGCAATAAATTTCTGTTGTTTATAAGTCATCTGGTTTACGGTGTTTTTTTGCTATAACATTTGAACAGACTAACACAGTGCTAAGTAAAAATATGCATGTACTTCAGAAGATAGAAAATGTCCTACAAAATTAAGTTCTCTTGCAATCAATTATTTATGATGAGAAAGAGGGAGATATAATGAATTGTCACAGATTTTGTACACAAACATAAACTAACTTTCTTCTGTATTAGCTTCTGATGGGAAATGTGTTTTGGTTAGCTCAGTAGATGTGGGATAAATACATTCCCAAATGAAGAAAATAAGCCACTCACGTAGCCAGTCATGGGCCAATAGCACTTATTATGCACTAGCACTGTTAGGCAATGAGGAAGACAGAGACAGATTGAGAAAAAATCTTGTCATTGATAAGATTGCAATAGATTAGGGTAGGTAAAACATGACATAATTACATTGCAAGATAGGAAATGAGAAGTGTAAAAGACAATGTTTTATTTAAGGTGTTTATTAAGGTGTTTAAAGATGGGAAGAATTTTTTCCCACTTTGGGGGATAGGGTAAGAGA
>NW_016107375.1:360867-369068 GCF_001604975.1 Cebus imitator | reverse complement strand
CTGTGGGCAACTGGTGCTCAATTCTAATGAGGCCACTCAGGGAAAAAAAGTGATTCTTGCCTCAGAATTGTGTCACAAAAAAACAAAAGAGGGATACCGGGGCGTCGATCACCAGCTACCACCCTCCCATTGGTAAATATTGCTGCAGTGGCACTGTCACCCTTGTATTTCCAGATTGCACCTGTGTGTGTGTGGAACCAGCCCTGGTGCTGGGAAAAGTCCCTGGGAATAGGAGAGAGAAGCAAGCATTTGAGGTAGAAGCTGCCAGCTTGCTGGGAACTGCACTGTGCTCCAGGTGAGCTCCAGCAGCTAAGGTGAGGTGGGCAGGGCCTCGTTGTACCTGCTACAGCACAGATCTTAATGTTGGTCAACAGAACTGGAGCAAAAGTGAGAAATGTCACTTCTGGTGGAAACGTTAAGAAATATGATTTCCATATTCTTTCCCCCTGTCAGGGCAACAATGATGGTTCAAATGAGGGGGTCCCTTCACTTGTCCTGGAATGAGGAGATGTGGAATGGAGCTAGTAGCTGACTCACAGTGGACAGACACATAGCAGGAGTGAGAAAGAAACCTATTTTTTGTAGGCACATAAGATTTTAAGGGTTGTGATTGGTACAACATAGCCGATCCCAGTCTGACTGATGCATATATATTCTGAAGGGATTTGCTCCATGCTGGTTAATTATGGCAAGATACCACAAAAATCCAATGGTACAAACAAAATAGAAATGTTTTGTTTTCTTTTTTTCTTTTTCTTTTTCCAGAAACAGGGTCTTGCTCTATAGCCCAGGCTGGAATGCATTGGTGTGATCATAGTTTGAACTCCTGGGCTCAAGTGATCTTCCTTCTTCAGCCTTCCAAGTAGATAGGACTACAGGAATGCAGCAGTACACCCAGTTAATTTTTAAATTTCTTATGGAGATGAGGTCTTGTTATGTTACCCAGACTGGTCTGAATTCCTGACCTCAAGCAATCCTCCCACCTTGGCCTCCCAAACTGCTGGGATTACAGGTGTGAACCACTGTGCCTGGCCTAGAACTCTATTTCTAAAGTCTGGTTAAAGAGGGATCCAGGTTCCTTTTATCTTGTTCCTTTACCACTTCCTAGGGCAGGAGTCAGGAAGCTTGTTTTGCACAGGGCCAGATAGTAAGTATCTTAGGTTTTGTGAGTCATATGGCCTTTTTGTTATAACTACTCCAACTCTGTTATTGGAGAAGCAACTAGCCATACACAATGTACATGAATGAGTGTGTCTATGTTTAAATAAAACTTTATTTTTTATTTACAAACATAAAGAGCAGACCAGATTTGATCAATTTGCAGATCCCTGATTTAGACTTTAAATAGCATTCACGTGCTCACTTTGGTAGCACAAATACTAAAACTGCAATAATCCAGAAAAGGTTAGTTTGGTCCCTGTGCAAAGATAACATGAACAATTCAGCAAACACATTGGTCTTTGAAGCAATCTTGCATTGAGCTGTAAAGAGGTGCCCCCTGGGGAAGATGCTGGATTTCTAGGCAATTCCAAATAAGCAGCAGTGCTTGGGTGTCATGACTATGTTTAAGGTGCTGACATGGCTTCTTGGGCTCTGAAATTTGACACCAAGCATAAGCAAAATAAATAGCCAGGTTCTTGGGAACTGACTCTTTCTCAGCAGACACACAGAGTGTTGTGTATGTTAGAATGCCAGTTCACTCCTTTATAACACAAGTATAGCTGTCAGGTAGACTGGCTATTATGTATTCTTTAGTCAATGTCTTTTCTTCCTGTAAGCAAGCAGCATGGGAAGACAGCTCATACTTGAACACTGAGAACCAGCATCAGAACTGGAAAGAGAATTGGATGTTCTAGTGGCTGATGATAGCCAGATGTGTCTGTTTCTACCAAAGGGATGTATCTGCCATGTAGGTCTGATTATGATACTTTCTCCTTGGACAGCCTCTCTCTGGTGCTCCTTTATTAGCATAATCCCCACACCCTCCATGCTAAATAAAGCTTCAGCTTGGTAGCCGATTTGTCTAAGGTAATGATGCATATCTGTGTGCTGGTTCATTATATGTGATCTCATTTTTACGTTCTTGGAGAGTTCCTCATTTTTTCCGTTGGCTAGTAACCAATAATTTTGTATATTTTATTGAAAAGTAAAATATAAAAAGTCTAACCATAAAAAATCAGAAGATACAGGTGAATGTGTAGGATTTTGATAGGAAAGCAGGTTTAAAAGCAAGAGCAACAGCAAAAAATCTGATTATTACTAATCAAATCTAATGAATAGAAAGCAGATTATTTAAAAATAAAAACTTCTCCATGCCAGAAAAATATGTAACATTAAAATACAGATCAAACACAGGAAAAAATTGGAACAGATGACAAATGAAATCATTAAGAAATTCTAAAATAGCTTTCATATGTAAATAGCTCTAATGAACAAATAAGAATTCCTATAGTTGTGGAAAGGACATGTGCAATTCATTCACAAAAATATGCTAAAAATAGATATTAATAGTTATTATACATGCTATTAATAGCTAATAATCATATATAAGACTATTTGACTTCCAGGGAAATAATAGAAAGGCAAAGGCAAATGGGAGGTGGAGGGGCATTGTAGCAGAGGCAGACAGTGCTCACCAAATGTTCCATGTCCTCTTAATATTTTCAGCCCTTCTTTGCAGTGAGGCTGGGTCATGTGACTGGTTTTGGTCAATGGGCTATGAGCAAATGTGACATCTTGGCATCTGGGCCAAGGCAGTTAAGTACCAGGGTGCTTCCTCCAGCCCTCTCTACTGCCTGCAGCAATCCTGGAGTCCACATGTTCCAGATGCTGTAGCTGCAAGATGGAGGAGTGAAAGATAAGCTTTTATGGTGTTAAGCCACCAAAATTTTAGCAATAAACTTGATGTGTTATAGAAACAGAGGGAAGGCCAATAGGGCCGGACCACAGCGAACTGGGGAAATTTTGGCAAGAGATTATGTTGGAGAGAGAGGCAAGAGCTGTGTAGGGAGGGTCGTGTGGATAACGGGGAAGAGTCTAAATTCAATTTTTAGTGCAATGGAACGCAACGTATCAAGAATGTGTCTTAAGAACCTTAAAATTGTCCTTACTCTCTGATCCAGAAATACGCAGAATCTATTCTAAAGATTCCAAGAAAAAAATTTGTAATGTAGTCAAAGATTTATGTATAGCAGCATTTTTTCTAAATTATAATAACAAAAGTTGAAAAAGCTTAAATGTCTAAAAATACAGGAATGATTAAAACATAATATTGCTATTACCAAACAGATTTTTTTCCTGAATGATTTTAAAGACAGGAATTCTTATTTTGCATTCACAGTAGCAAGAAAACTTTAAAAAATGTAAAAAGAATGCAGACGGTCTTTAGTGAAGAAAGGAAAGGCTGACCTGAATAAATGGAGGGAAATACCAAGTTTTTGTATGCAAGAGTTTGATATTGTGAACGTGTTGCTTCTTCCCTATTCAAGTGTCAACCAATATAATTCTAATTAAAATTCCCAGAAAATTTTAACTGAATTTCAGAAACTTGAGTCTAAAGTTCATCTAGAAGAAAAAAACTTTGAGAAAGAAGAAGGATAGTTTAAAAAAAGCACAATGTGAGCACTTGTACAGCTGTGGTTATTGGTGCAATAGAAAAAGTGGGAATCCAGAAAGAGACCTATGTTTATGTGACAATTTAGAGTATGATAAAACTAGAGTTTCAAGGCAGTGGGAGAAAAACACTATACAATAAATGGGTCTGAAACAATTGAATATCCATTCACATAAAAATGTAGTTAGCTCTGTCCCACACACAATTATGCAGAAAAATATTCTGAAGAACTTCATCTTTTAAAACAACCCAATATTAAAGGAGTAGAAGAAAATTTAAATGCAAATGGAAGCTACAAGTTTCTAAAGAAGTTAAATATAGAATTACCATATGACCTAGAAATTCCATTCCTATATATAAACCCAACAAACTAAAATCAGGGACTCAAATACAGCCTTGCACACCAATGTCCATAGCAGCATTATTCACAGTAACTAAAATGTGGAAACAACCTGAATGTCCATCAACAGATGAATGGACAAACAAAATGTGGCAAATACATAATATGGTTTGAATATTTGTCCCCTCCGTATCTCATGTTGAAATGTGATTCCCAATGTTATAGGCCGGCCTGATGGGAGGTGTTTGGGTCATGGGGGCAGATCCCTCACCAATGGCTTGGTGTCTCCCCTGCGGTAATGAGTTCATGCAAGATCTGATTGTTTAAAAGAGGCTGGGAATCTTCTCCTTGCCCTCTTGTTCCCTCTCTTGCCATGGATACAGCGGCTGTCCTTCCCTTTCACCATGACTAAAAGCTTCCTGGGCCTCAGCAGAAGCCCAGCAGGTGTGGGTACCATGCTTGTACAGCCTGCAGAACTGTGAGCCAAATAAACCTCTTTTCTTTATAGACTACCCAGCATCAGGTGTTCCTTTATCACAATGTGAATGGACTCACACAATACATACAATGGAATATCATCCAGCCTTAAAAATTCTGACACATGCTACAACATGGATGAACTTTGAGGAAATTATGCTAAGTGAAACAAGCCAATCGCAAAAAAAGCAAATATATTTTTCCACTTATACAAGATCCTTAGAGTAATCAAATTCATAGAGACAGAAAGTAGGCCAGTGGTTTCCAAGGGCCAGGAAAGTAGGGAGTTTTTTATTTGTTTGTTTGTTTTTTAATGAGATGGAGTGCTGCTCTGTTGCCCAGGCTGGAGTGCGGTGGTACTATCTTGGCTCATTGCAACCTCTGCCCCCCATGCTCAAGTGATTCTCCTGCCTCAGCCTTCCAAGTAGCTGGGATTACAGGTGGCCACCACCACGTGGACCTGGCTAATTTTGTATTTTTAGAAGAGACAGGGTTTCACCATGTTGGCCAGGCTAGTCTCAAATTCCTGACCTCAAGTTATCCACCCACCTCAGCTTCCCAAAATGCTGGGATTACAGATGTGAGCCACCATGCCCACCCCGGGTATTTTTGTTTAACAGGTACAGAGTTGCATTTTGGGATGATGAAAAAGTTCTAGAAATAGGTGGTGGTGATGCTTGTACAACCTGTAAATGTACTTAATGCTGAAATGGTTAAAATAGTAAATTTTAAGTTATATATATTTAGCACAATAAAATGTAAAAAACCTTTAAAGGATGTACACTAGGGGAAAAAAGGTAACCACAAAGTTTAGGGGCTATGTATCAGAGATGAACACTGTTTCATAGTACAGGAGGCTTTGAGAGGCAGAAGTTCCTAGGTCATTGAGAATGAATACAAATTGGGGTTGGATACAAATTAAAATTGACAATATAATAATGTAGCTCAGAAAAAGAAAAAAAAGCTGAAAAAAAATTTTAAAGAAGTAGTGTGCTTAAGTTTTTTTAAAATGGAAAACAAAAGGAGCAGATTTCTATTCAATATGACCCACATAAGATATGCAAACAGGGCATTGCAAATGGCTTATGCAATGAGTATTTAGTTATTGGTCAGAAAAGAGAAGAGAGTGAGTCAGAACATTTTGCTAATCACATTCATAATTTGAACACTTCAGAAGAAATCCTGGCAAACTTGCAACTTCATATTCTTCCCTGAATGAAGATTTAATTACAATCGTAAAATGTCACTTTTACACAAAAAGCCTCACAGGCAATTACTACAATGGAACAAAAAGGCTGAAGAAATAGTGAATAATCAATAGTATTCCATGCAGACAAGTGCTGATAGAGAACATTGGCATGATTTTCTTCAAAACAAAGCATGACAAAGATTTCTATGGCACAATATTTCCTGAAAAAAAGAAATTTTTCTAAGCTCGCTAGAAATAATTTCAAAATTTAATGCAAGAATGGCCGAACATGTAAGATGGATAAGAAATTGTAAAATAAATGATCACTTTCTAGGTTGGAGAATTCAATATGTAATGATTAATTTAACAGGTAATTAAGTTAGACAAAATGCCACACATAAAAATTTAAAAGGTATATATTACTTAGTTCTGTCAGATTGTGGCAGGTACAAACTGTTAAACAACTAACATTTATTCATTTATTGTACATACAGTTGAACCAGAAGACAAAAACAAAAAGGCTAAAACAAGTATTTCTTTCTTTCTTTTTTTTTTTTTTTTTTTTTTTTTTTTTTTTTTTTTTTTTTTTTTTTTTTTTTTTTTTTTTTTTTTTTTTTTTTTGAGATGGAGTCTCACTTTGTCACCCAGGCTGGAGTGCAGTGGCACAATCTTGGCTCACTGCAACCTCTGCCTCCCAGGTTCAAGCAATTCTCCTGTCTCAGCCTCTTGAGTAGCTGGGACAGGCATGTGCCTCCATGCCCAGCTAATTTTTTGTATTTTTAGTAGAGATGAGGTTTCACCATATTGGTCACGCTGGTCTTGAACTCCTGACCTCGTAACCTGCCCACCTTGGCCTCCCAAAGTGCTGAGATTACAGGCGTGAGCCACTGTGCCCGGCCTGAAATGAGTATTTCATTGATCCTACACCTGTTGTAAAAGGCACACTTTTTAAAAATACTTAATTGAATAATCAAAAAAAATCTTCCGTAGATAATAGGAATTAATTTAAAAGACTGAGGAGGGCAGCGTAAGGCAATGGTGCTGATGTGGTTGCAAAAAAATCCTGGGAAACAAGATTTTGGGTTGAAATATCCAGAACCAATCTTTGTGCCAGGTACTGTACATAGTTAGAATTCATTACTAGGAGGCATGGCTGCAGCTGTGCCAATTGTAGTTACATTTTGGGGGGAATAATTCAGAGATTATGTCTGATAATCTCTTCACCAGCATAAATTGGCATATTTTGAAGAAATTCATATAAAATTTGATCCTGTAATCACTCTCAGATAACACGGTTGGGAAATGTGAAAACAATTAGATTTAATTTAAATATGAAGTAAGATGCATTAGAAGTCAGACAGAACAGAAGATTCTCAAATAGAACGATTGTAGACTTTGCAGAAAAAAGTAATATTAAATTTGTACCATAAACATTGTTTGGTATGAACTGATGCTTGCAAAAAGTCACAAATCTAAAAGGATCTAAGTTAGCTATTCGCTTTTTAAAGGATTAAAAATATCTTAAAAACTTGGAGAAAATACTTCTAAACAAAAATGACATGAGAAATATGCAATAAAATGTTGTAATTAATAGTCATGCATTGCTTAATGATGGGGATATGTTAGGAGAAACACATTGCTAGGTGATTTCACTGTTGTGCAAGCACCATATTGTGTACTTACACAAACTTAGATGACATACCCTGCTATGCATCCTGCCTATAAGATATAGCCTATTGCATCTAGGCTACACACCTGTACAGCATGTCACTGTATTGAACATTGTAGGCAATCGTAACACTATGGTGAGTGTTTGTAGAAAAGGTACAATGAAAATATATAAAAGGTTAAAAACATGATATGCCCATATGGGGTACTTATCATGAAAGGAGCCTGAAGGACTGAAAGTTGCTCTAGGCGAGTCAGTGAGTGACAGGTGAGTGAATGCGAAGGCCTAGGACATTACTGTACACTTTATAAACACTGTAGCCTTATGCTACATTAGACTTATAAAAATATTTTACTGCAGACTTTATAAATATTTTTGCCTTATGCTACCTTAGACTTACACAAATATTTTTCTTTTTTCAATAAATTACCTTAGCCTACTGTGACTTTTTTACTTTATGAACTTTAACATTTTAACCTTTGACTCTTTTATAATAACATTTAGCTTAAAACGCAAACGCCTTTGGAAGGCCAAGGCAGGCAGATTGCTTGAGCCCAGGAATTAGAGACCAGCCTGGGCAACACAGCAAGACCCCTTCTCTATAAAAAATACAAAAATTAGTCAGGTGTGGTGGCTCATACCTGCAGTCCCAGCTATTAGGGAGGCTGAGGTGGGAGGATCAGTCCAGCCTGGGAGGTTGAGGCTGCAGTGAGCCGTGACTGTGCCACTGCACTCCAGCTTGGGCAATGGAGTGAGAACCAGTCTCAAATAAATAAATAAATAATAAATAAAAATAAATAAAGAAAAAACACCCACAGACATATTGTATGGCTGTAAAAATTATTTTCTTTCTTGATATTCTATAAGCTTTTTTCTATGTAAAAATTTTCTCTTTTTTCTCTTTTTTTTTTTT
>NW_016107375.1:308513-360827 GCF_001604975.1 Cebus imitator | reverse complement strand
TTTTTGAGTTGGAGTCTTACTGTGTCATCCAGGCTGGAGTGCAGTGGCAATGCTCTTGGCTCACTGCAACCTCTGCCTCCTGGGTTCAAGTGATTCTCCTGCCTCAGGCTTCTGAGTAGCTAGAATTACAGGCATACACCACCACACTTGGCTCATTTTTGTATTATTAGTAGAGACAGGGTTTCACCATGTTGGCCAGGCTGGTCTCCAACTTCTGACCTCAAGTGATTCACTGGCTTAGGCCTCCCAAAGTGCTTTGATTACAGGTGTGAGCCACTATGCCCAGATCTTTTTCTTTCTTTCTTTCTTTTTTTTTTTTTTTTAAACTTTAAAAAATACCATTGTCTTTCACTTTCATATCTTGTCCCACTAGAAGGCCTTCAAGGACAATAGCATGCACGGAGCGCTCATCTCCTGTGATAACAATGTCTTCTTCTGAATAACTCCTGAAAGGTATGCCTGAGGCTGTTTTATAGGTAATTAAAAAAATTAGAAGTAGTGCATTCTAAATTAACAACAAAAAGTATAGTATAGTAAATACACAAACTAGTGACATAGTTGTTTATTAACATTATCAAGCATTATGTACTGTATATAATTGTATGTGCTCCACTTTTAAATGGCTGGCACTGCAGTAGGTGTATTTACACCAGCGTCACCACAAACATGTGAGTAATGTATTGTGCTATGACTTTACAATGGGTACAATGTCAGTAGGTGGTAGGAATTTTTTAGCTCCATTAGAATTTTATAGAGCCATGGTCCCTGCTTGACCAAAATGTCATTACATAGGGCATGTTTATAAGGCTGGGCGAGGTGGCTCACACCTATAATCCCAGCACTTTGGGAGGCTGAGGTAGGTGGATTATGAGATCAAGAGATTGAGATCATCCTGGCCAACATGGTGAAACTCTGTCTCTACCAAAAATACAAAAATTAGCCGGACATGGTGGCATGCGCCTATAGTCCCAACTACTCAGGAAGCTGAGGCAAGAGAATCACTTGAACCTGGAAGGCAGAGGTTGCAGTGAGCCAAGATCATGCCACTGCACTCCAGCCTGGCCATAGAGCAAGATTCCATCTCAAAAACAAACAAACAAACAAAGATAAATAACGTATGAAAATAAAATGGCAGTTATAATCACCACATCAGTGGAAATGTTCTCAAAGTCATTTGGAAAGATTCAAGGATGACACGAATTTATTGTATATTTGAAATTTTTATTTATGTAGCTCTCTTTTGATATTTGAGCTCAGAATCTCCAAAGGACTTTCAGGAAGATAAAGTTAAAAAAAATCCTCCTGAAAGACAGAGTGAATTAAATGTTTGCAAATGCACGTATCCATTGTGTAGATATTCATGATTCCTCAAGCACAAAGGCTTGTAGGCAAACGATGCTCATGACTCTGGACAATGCTAATTGAATGCCTACTGCATGTCAGGTATTGTGTTAGTGCCAGGGAGATGATGGATAAACAAAACAGACGTAGCCTCTGCTTTCTATATGACTTACATACTAGTAGGGAATATAGATGTTTAGAGAGCAGTTTTTAGGTGATGTGCTAGATAATAGGATGAGGTGAATCCAGGGAGCTCAAAAAAAGGGGCACTTCATTCAGTCTTGGGTATAGAGGAATAGTAGATTATGACACGAAGAACTAACAAAGGGATGAAAAAGCACTGAAGACCAATAACAGGGGCATGTTCTCTTTGCTGTAGATTCTTGCATATATGATGGCCTCTCCCTGGAGTCCTGTGACAGTCACTCAGGGTGGTGCCTGGATTAGGCATGTTTTGAGGTGGCTGCTTTTCTCATATGCATTTCTCTGGGATCTGCCCATTCCTTTTATCTCTTAGCCATGCATGTGTTGTGTCATTTCCATCCTTTCTTTCTTTTTCCCTCACTTCCTGTCTCCCTTTATTCTTTCCTTCTTCTCTCTACCCTACCCATTACTCCTGATTGCAACTAGGATTTCTCACATCATTGGCCGGTCATTAACCAACCAGTGTCTCTCTTCCCATATCGCTAGAGACTTTGAAGTTATAATACAGGAGCTATTAAGAAATTATTTTTAGGCAGCTAGAAAGGGTGAAAGTTCTTGGTGGAATTTTCCTTTAATGAAAAGCAACCCCAAACCATTTCTTGTCTAACAGAAGCAGCCTGAAAAGTCAGGCTTAGATATGCAAACTAGAAACTTTTACATGTAAATGCCAGCAGCTGTACCTGGAAGCCAGGTATATTCAATATGGCATCTCATGCTCTCTTTTCCTTGTCACCACGTGTGTCAGGTGTCATGGCAGCCTCCAGATAAAACCACAGTGTACAGGTTTCATGGCCACTGCCAGGTGGAGGCCTCATTTGCATAATCAAAGACTAGGGTGGGAGGGCCAGCTTTTTTGTGGGCTATGTAAATTGCATACCTGGTCAAGCCAGTCCCCTTGGCCCTATGTAAATCAAGCACTGCCTCCTTAAGCCTCTGTACAAAACCAATTGCGTTCTGCCACAAAAGACAGACCCTCTTTTGGGCCACTTGCTTTCTCAACTTGAGGAAGCGTTTTCTCTCTCTTTTCTTTTCCTATTACGCTTTCTGCTCCTGAACCCACTCCTCATGTGTGTTTATGCCCTGAATTATTGCTCGATTGAGAAGAAGAGCCAGGATATATACCCCAGACAGAGCCATTTCAGTAAGAGGCACAGCAACTGCATTGAAACACAGTCTGTTGAGTGAATAAATATAATTACCCCTCAGCTTGATCCATAGGAACTCAAAGTACATTTCTGGAGCTTTCAGAACAAACAATGCTCATATCTTTATTATATTATCATAACACTTTATGAAGTATATGAAAATGATGCTAAGTATAACCATGTTATTCTGTTTCATAATCAGCAATGATACATTAATTCCCCCAACCAAATCATAAACTGTTAATGCAGGAACTGATGCATTTAAAAACAGACACTTGTGTTCCAATTTAGTATTCACCAAAGGTTTGTTAGGTAATCTAAAATTAATATAATTTTAGGTAAATTTTGGACTATTACATGTGCTTTTAAAATAAGACTTGAAGGGAAGAAGGATTGACTTTTAATTGTGATATCAGTAGTGAAACTGTTGTAATTTCTGCTTCAGAGTTTAAAAAATAATTAGTTGAGTGGTGATGTGGCAGAATGTAACAGATATTGCTAAAATCTGCTGCCTAACAAACCGTTCCAAAACTCGGTGACTTAAAATAATAATTCTCATGAATCTGATGTTAAGTGTGGTTTGATCTGAGCTGGGCTAGACTAGAGAAACTTGGCTCCGCTCCATGTCTCTGATCCTGCCCCAGGACAAGCAGGCTAGCCTAGATGTGCTCTCTTCATGGTGATGAGGGGTAAAGAGAATAGGTGCACACATACAGGGTCTCTCAAGGCCTTGTTCAAAACTGACAACCTGTCACTCCTGTCTCATTTTGTTGGCCAAGAAGTGTCTTATGGCCATACCCAAAGGAAAGAGGAGGAAGGCATTACATAGTGAGAGGTCCTGCAAGGTTTTATTGGAAGACCATGTAGACAGGGAGGGTGATGAAGAAGGGACAGCGATGTAATCCACACACAGAAATTGCCTCGTTATTCAACAAACTCGTTTCTCTTCCTCCTGGAGCCCGTAGTTACACTGTCTTTCCTTGTCTCTAGTGCAGTAATATCTGGCTCTGTAACTGAGTTTTTGCCAAGGGGATGTGGAGCAGAAGTGACTTGGCTCATAAAAATTTCTAATGGGAACTCTGTGCTATTTCTCTTTTCTTTGGCTTGATGTAGACACACTAAGAAAACTTGAAAGTCACGTATTGAATATAGTCAGAAGGAAAAGATGAAGGAGGCTGTGTCCAATCAACAACTTCCATTTGGACTTTGAGAGAGAAATAAGCTTTTATTATGCTGGCACCATTACTTATTTTGGAGTTTGTTTATTATAGCAACTAGATTGGCTTACCCTAAATGGTACATGTGGAGTGTCTGGAGAAAGGCTTTAACGGTGCCTCCAGGTTTCCTTGAGAGCACTTTAGACACACTGCCCTAATGCTTATTAGGTTTAACTTTCATTCCTTCTGGGTAGCTTCTCCATATTTGCCAAAACCAGGAAGGAGAGACCTTGATGATCCTGAGGTTGGGGAGGTATTCTTCCTGGTAACCAGGGCAGAATATAACACTGTAGTGCAACATCAGTACTTCAGTGATCAAAATAAGTCTCTGCAAACAGGTCAGGGATGGAATTGGCTTTCAGCTTCAATTAGGCCTTTTATTGCTTCATTACTTCCTTGATTCCATCAGATTCCTTTATTGGAAAGAAAGGAGAAGGATTAGGAGAAGGAGGATTGTGTGGAAAAGTAAGTTTTATTTCAAAGCATTGACAAACTGGTAGGAAGTAGCACACAGTTACATGTCTGTGTAGCAAGGGCTCAGTTAGGAGTCCCACCAGTTCCTGCCCAATGCCTACTCAGTTTTCTCTTTTGGTTGAAACTAAAAAGTAGGCTTGCAGGTGCCAGGGATGGCTTTGTTATCCAAACATGCTCCAAGTCTAGGAAAGAGGACACCTGGGGTCACCTTGTTGAGGAATCTGCTTAATTATTAAAATAAATATTTACATTGAGAATACAGTTAAGTTAGTAGCTTTCTTTGTATTCTCACATTTTTAAAAAGAGCCACAGAACTTTCATTCATGTTGTAAGCAATTAAGTTGGTAAAAATCCTGCCTCCATTTTCTAAGAGATGGATTACATTCAATTACTACCCACAACAGCCACGTGGAAGATTATCTCATTGCTTTGAAAGTACTGGCTGGGCTGGTATCTGTGATGGTAGTAAAAGAAATGAGATTTCTATGTAACCCACGCTGATGCTAGATGCGCTTGTTGATCTGGCCCTTGTTCTGATACTCCACCATACAACAGGCCATCTGGTCATGCTCCTCAAGGAGCTGTTGGGTAATCGATTGATGTATTAGTCCATTCTCACATTGCTATAAAGAACTACCTGAGACTGGGTAATTTATGAAGAAAAGAGGTTTAATTGACTGACAGTTCCACAGGCTTAACAGGAAGCATGACTGGGAGGCCTCAGGAAACTTATAATCATGGCAGAAGTTGAAGGGGAAGCAAGGACCTTCTTCACAGGGTGACAGGAGAGAGAAAGTGAGCAAGGGAGGAGGTGCTATGCACTTCTAAACTATCAGATCTAATGTGAACTCACTATCAGGAGAACATCAAGGGGGATATCCGCCCCCATGATCCAATCACCTCCCACCAGGTTCCTCCCCCAACACTGGGAATTACAACTTGAGATGAGATTTGGGTGGGGACACAGAGGTGAACCATATCAATTGACTTCTGCCTTGACTTTCAGCCAGTCTGGTATGAAGACCACCTACATCCTGAGGAGCCTCAGAAACAGACCCCCTCAGTCAGAGCCAGTCAGCTGCTCGGGCATGCGTATTCCATCTGGCAACATGTGCCGGGGCCTGCCAGGCTGTGTCCTTTGCCATGGCCCAACTCACACCAAGAATCCTTTCCTTTTATAGGAAATGCCAGGGATACTCTTGTTTGGAATTAGAATGTCTATTTTATTTTAGAGTTTAGTTTGAAATGTGCAATCCATTCCAAGTTTTAAAGCTGTATCCATTTGGGCATATCATCTTCAACAGTCATAAAAAGGCTTTCTGTTTTTTTTTTATTTGAAACAATTTTGCCTCCTAAGGAAGCATCCCATATTTATAAGAGATAATACCTCCTACCTCACCCATCAAATAAGATTTCCCCCTAGTGTCTAATGTTAGAATGCTATGCCTCTAAGCTCTTCTTCAGGTTCGTTTTTCTATTTAGTAACAAGTAGAATATACTCATTACATCAACAAACCTAGGGATAAACATTTGAAAATCACCTCATTTTATGAGTTAGAGAAAACATATAATCATCTAGTTTACTAGACATTCACCAATGCCTCCTTGGTGGCATGACATATAGAAGAAAAGAAGATTAGTATTGAAGATGAAAATAGCTTTATCGTAGGCAGAGTGGCAATTAGAATTTTTGTCTTCAGACCATATGGGTTCTTATTATAATTCCCATTCTAGCCCTCTCTCTTCTGGAGTCCTCTAATCCTGGTGGGTTGTTCCTCACAGCTAACAATAATGGTTAACATTTAGTGAGCCCTTGCCGAGTCTCAGGCATTTGACATACCCTTACTTATTTAATTCTCAAAAAAAAAAAAAATCCTATGAGTTGGATGCTGTGATCCCCATTCACAGATAGAGAAACTGAGGCACAGCTAGTAAGAGATTAGGCCGTGGCTGAAATTCAGACTGTCTGATTCCAGAGGCTGAGCTCTTCTCCACTGTGCTATATAGTAAGAACTAAGTCATAATTTTCAATCTTTTGTTCCACAAGGAAGATCAATTCTGTTAGGAATCTCCAATAACTTTGTCTTGGCTGATTTGATGGTGTCATCTAGATGAGGAACCTCCTTTTTAAGGCCTCTTCTTTTGTCTATAAAATATATTCACTGATTAGTAGTAATAGGGGACACAAACATTTCCAACTTTCTTGTATGATTCAGGCCCATGAAAAGCTAGATTCTTATGGTCTAACTGTATACGGCCTCAGAGGACATAATATTTCCTGTTAATATCAGGTGTTTTCAATCTATATTCCATGGGAATCAAGCTAATATTCAGTGAGAGCACACCAGAACTCTGGCTATCCTGGTTGTTAAAATTATAACATACAATAATCATCACCCCAACTCTCTCACACAATCTAGGAAATTGAAAATGAAAACTAAATTCAGCGACTGCAGAGTTGATGTCTGGCACAGTGGAGACCTTCTGGATCCTGCTCATTCTCTGCCACCAGTGTCCATTCTCAAGATTTGGTGCCTGCCCATAGTATCACTTAGAAGTGGGAGCTAAACAGTGAGAACGCGTGGATACATGGCAGGGAATGACACACGATGGGGCCTGTCGGAGGTGCAGCAGGTGGTGACGAAAGGGAATAGCCAATGCTATTGGCTATTCCAATATTCAGGAAGAATAGCCAATGCATGTTGGGCTTAATACCTCGGCGATGGGTTGATCTGTGGAGTAAGCCACCATGACACATGTTTATCTATGTAACAAACCTATACATGCTGCATAGGTACCGTGGAACTTAAAATAGAAGTTGAAGAAAAAAAGATTTGGTGCCTGTGTTCTGCCTTCTATTAAATGTTTTGAAATATCAACCCTACCTGTTTGTATTCAGAGACAGCAGACCACCATAGAAAGATAGCTATATTTGGTTTCAGGAGTGCTGGGTTCTAGATCCTTATTCTCTCCAAAGGTGGGAACTTGATTAAGTTACTCTATTGCTCTGAACCTCCATTAATTCATCTACATAGTGGAGAAAACAGTGTATGCTCTGCCTTTGTCATTGGGCTGAGGGTAGGCTCATGGGAAAGAAAATGGCTGAAATCCTGCTTACAAACTGGAGGAGTCTCATTCTCAGCTGGGGGTGCCATGAATGACCTCTGGGTCCTTCTACTTAGTGTTCCTCAAAGAATACCTAGGAGTCTGTAGTGTTTTTTCACAAGAGGAGTTAGGTGTTAGATGTTTTTGTGAAGTTACTAATGTTTTGCATTTTAAGTTCTTGTTGAGTGTATGATTTCTTTACTTTTGTTCCCTTCTCTTTTTTTCTCCAAATATTAAGCAGTGCATTCATTATTAAAATATAATCAGAGCGTATGCCAGTGAGTTAACAGCATGAGGGTGGGAAATTGAAGGCTAAAACACGTATTCTGTTTGTTGATGTTGATTGAGAACCAAAGTAAAAATGAGACAGAGGATTTAAAATTTATTTCAAGATTCAGTTTCCATCCTCAGACTTACTGCCCTAATATTTGCTTATTTTAAAATTTATATTTTGGTCACCTTTCCTACAACAGAGGTCTTTGATTTTTTTTTTTTAAACAAACATTTTAGTTTTTAAATTATTTTCTTTGTTACCATTATTAACACCTTACCACTTTGCAGTTTCACTGTTTTAAAAGAAAGATTCCATTAATTTAAGGTTGACATTTCTTCTTTTTTTTATTATACTTTTAGTTCTGGGGTACATGTGCAGAATGTGCAGGTTTGCTACATAGGTATGGTATACATGTGCCATGGTGGTTTGCTGCATCCATCCCCCCATCACCTACATTAGGTATTTCTCCTAATGTTATCCCTCCCCAATCCCCCACCCCCTGCTGTCCTTCCCCTAGTCCCTCACCCCCTGACAGATCCCGTTGTGTGATGTTCCCTTCCCTGTGTCCACATGTTCTCTTTGTTCAACTCCCACTTATGAGTGAGAACATGCAGTGTTTAGTTTTCTGTTCTTGTGTCATGATATATTGTTTCATTTTTTAAAACAGCCTTAGTGAGATATAATTCATGTGTCATATAATTTACACATTTAAAGTGTATAACTCAATGGCTTTTAGTATATTCACAGAGACGTGCAACTATCCCCATAAACAATATTAGAACACTTTTATCATTCCCCAAAGAAACCTCAGACCTTTTAGCAATGACTTCCCATTTCCTCCTAATGCTATCTCCCCACCCCACCCCAAGCCAATACAACTGTGAATCAATTTTCTGTCTATAGATTTGTCTATTCTGGACATTTTCTTTCTTTCTCTTTTTTTTGGTTAGACAGAGTCTTGCTCTGTCACTTAGGCTGGAGTGCAGTGGCTTGATCTTGGCTCACTGCAACCTCTGCCTCCTGGGTTCAGGCAGTTCTCGTGCCTCAGCCTCTTGAGTAGCTGAGATTACGGGCATGTGCCACCATACCTGGCTAAGTTTTTTTTTTGTATTTTTTAGTAGAGATATGGTTTCACCATGTTGGCCAGGCTGGTCTGCAACTCTTGATCTCAAGTAATCTGCCCACCTCGGCCTCCCAAAGTGCTGGGATTGTAGGCATGAGCCACCGTGGCTGGCCAATTAAGGATATTTTCTATACATGAAATCATATCATGTGGCATGCTCTTTTGTGACTAGCTTCTTTCATTTAGCATAATGTTTTCAAGTTTCCCAAGATAGCCTTTTGATAAGAGATTATGTATTATCTAGGGATAGTTCCTGTGCTTAATTGCTTTTTAAGTATTTTTGTAATACTTAAAAACAAACAGAACATAAATATTCAGAAATTGTTTTGACATTGGAGGTTTTGCATGCCTAGAACAAATCTGCCTTTTAATGGGAAATGCTCCTTCCAGTCTTGTGTTTCAGGGGAGCACATGAAGTGGTCTATATACAGGCCCTTTCCCTTGATGCAGTTTGGGAATGGAAGCACCCCAGCTGTTAGTACCCCGAGATTTTGGAACTGGTAACTGAGACGTCAGGTCCCATGGCCTCTCTAGAGCTGGAGACAAAGTGGTCGTGTCTCCCGCTGTGTGGAAGAAGGTGGTATGTGGTAAGGAGAATGAAGCCCATGTGGAGGGATGAGTCATCTGGGACCCCTGGCAGCATCCATGTTTCTGATGGTATTGTTCTCTGAGACCCAGGTGCATCCCTGACCCTCCTATGCTGTCTAAAGGGCACACTATTATACATTTCATATTTGGTAGTAAATATTTAGACATGGGAATAATCACTGCATCTAATGTGCCAAGAAAGGTTCAAAAGTGTGGGTCAGCTGCCTCTAGGAGCATCATTTTAATGGGTCATCACAACTTAACTTAATTAATATGTAAGCCTGGTAGGTTCAGCATCCCAGGTATTTTACATTGGCTGATGATGCATTCCATGAGCAAATTCAATTTCTCAATTTACATCAGTGACATGCCGCTAAATTTTATGGGCATTTTTTTGATCATAAAAAATGCATTACATAGCACATACCTATATGGAACACAATCAGATTTTTTCTTCCACATTTCATTGGTTTGAATGAATAGATGTTCTTTCTCATTCAGACTTGCTTAGTTTTATTAAATAAGTAATTGGAAATAGAAGCCAGGAATAAATTTCAGACATATAGGACATTTTTCTACTTTAAATATACCGTTTAGTGTTTCTGCATGCAGCAAGTACTGAAAAAAATGAAATGCAGAGTTAATTTATCATTACTTTGTAATATTACACCTATCTATCTACTGTTTAAAGAAAAGGTTTAGGTCTTCAATTAAAACTGAAAGTATAGGCCGGGTGAGGTGGCTCATGCCTGTAATCCCAGCACTTTGGGAGGCCGAGGTGGGTGGATCATGAGGTCAGGAGATGGAGACCACCCTGGCCAACATGGTGAAACCCCATCTCTACTAAAAAATACAAAAAAATTAGCCAGGCACGGTGGCGAGCACCTGCATCAGGAGGCTGAGGCAGTGGAATCACTTGAACCCGGGTGGCAGGGGATGCCATGAGCCCAGATTGTGCCATGGCACTACAGCCTGAACGACAGAGCAAGGCCCCGTCTCAAACTCCCCCCCTCCCAAAAACCCTGAAACTATGTATATGCTCTCATTTATTTAGGTGCATGTAAAAGACAAACTCTAAGAAAAAATTCTTGACCCCTCTTACTACACTTTTTCTGTGTGATATGTGTTGCAAAAGGGAAGTGTTGGCATTTATAACAATACTGTGTGTTTAGTGGAAATTCCTGGCCTTTTTTTATTAATGCTGCTTTTTTTTCAGTGTCCTATTTTAGCACTGTTTACAGACAAACCTTCACATCAATTCTTTTTACTAACTTATAAAATGGCTGCTTGGGTAACACTTTGAGGGACAAAGATAAGAGAAAGAAAAATATAGATCTGAGAAGAGAGATGGGGAAGAGAAGAATGTGATGGGTCAAGAAGGGAGTAGTCTGTGAACCAGATTTCTGACAAGGCCGATGGTGTGTTCCCAGGGGAAGCTGTAAAAGGCAGGTGGTGCTGATCCCAGGAGGAAAGAGGTCCCTGATATGGGAGGTGAGTCCCAGGAGCTGTGGGAAGCACTGACTCTTCATCAGGGGTTGTGTTGTTCAATCTTATGAATTTGCAGTCAGATGGAAGGTTCAAGACTTCACAGATATGCAAGGTTTCTAATTCAGGTAGAAGAACAAGATCCAGTTGGTTTCTGTGTAAGAGATGACTCAAAGCTGGGAAGACCCAGGGCCCAAAGCTGTGAAGGTTCTGCGAGTCATGGTAATCTCATTCAACAGGGACTTTTCAAGCCACCTCATTTGGAGCACTGCCGAGAGGGCAGCAAAGGTGGAGATGGCTGGGTTCTAAGCTCCAAACTCAATTTGAATCATAAAAGATTACTTTTATCTGGTTTTTGCACAAGTATACAGTGGGTTTTGTATAAAACTTGAGGGGGAAAAGCATTCTGCTGCTAAAATATTACAAAGTTAGAAATCTTGCCTCAGAGGGTATTTCTTTAGCTTGATGTTTCAAGGGAGCCTGAAACTGCTCTGGAGGGAGCTGAGTGTGCCCATGTGTCTGAGCCTGGGGGAGCTTCCCCATCTCTCAATGAAGCCACTTTGGGTCTGGCTGTCAAGGGTTACTGATGTCACTGTGAGCCATAGAAGAGGAAAAAGAGAAACTATTTCCTGGGAAGAAGAGGGTGAGGCAATAGGTGTTATAAGGAAGGAATCCTTTAGCAGGAAATGCTCCACAGAGGGGCCAAAATGATGTCATTGGACTGTGAGCCCAATAGCAGTCAGAGGCCAAGTGTCACAGGGGACAAATATGCAAGCTTGAGTCTTGCATATGGTCTAATGGAACTTTGGGTCCAAAGGGCCAGTTATTTTATTTCACTTAATTTTCTTGATAAGTCGAGAAAAGGACTTATCAAGGACTGACCTATAAAATTGAATGAGCCCCAGGGACAGGGAAATGAATGTATTTGACCTCAGCCAAGAAACCAGACCCAAGTTTAATCAGTAGCTAGATTCAAGTTATGTTTCTATTCTGTGCTGGTGACTGCATCATCTCTGGTGGGGAGGTAAGAGGGGTCTTTGAAGCTCCCTCATCCCCCATCCCCCATCTCTTGCATGAGTTCTTGCAGGTCTAACCAGCTTGAATGGTGGTGTTGATATGGTTTGGATGTTTGTCCCCTCCAAATCCCATGTTGAAATGTGACTCCCAGTGTTGAATGAGGGGTCTAGTGGGAGATATTGGATCATGGGGATGGATCTCTCATAACTGACTTAGCACCATCCCCTTGGTGATAAGCTAATTCTTGCTCAGTTAGTTCATGTGGGATCTGGTTGATTAAAAGTCTGGGAATTTACCTCCTTGAATCTCTTGCTCCAGCTGTTGCCATGAGATACGCCTACTCCCCTTTGCCTTCCACTATGACTGTAAGCTTCCCGAGGCCATCACCAGAAACAGATGCTGGCACCATTATTCCTGTAGAGCCTGCAGAACTGTGACTTCAAATAAACCACTTTTCTTTATAAGTTACACAGGTATGGCCTAGAATTGAAGGATCTCAGCACCACAGAAGACACAATGAACTTCTGAAGAATGGAGACCCTTAACTGGGGAAGTCAGAGAACCACCTGCTTAAGAAATGCTTTTCTTAATGTATCATTTGAAAAGTGCAGGCTCTTGGGCCTCAAATAAAGTCCACTGGATGAGCATTTCTGGGGGTAGAGTTCAGGAAGGTGCATTTACACCTGTGAAAGGAAAATAAAAACTCAGGACTCCAATTCACTCTGCCAAAAGGAAAAAAATGAAGCTGAAAACTGAGTCATGCAAGAAGCTGCCTTTCCTTTTGTCTCTAAGCAGATAGCTGCAGATAAAAGGTTAAGTATCTCCGTAGGTAGCTACCCTATGTTCACCTTATCTTATGTAATATGCCGACTTACTGAGCATGAGACAAATATATAACTGACTGTTCCTCTACCTGCTCCTTTTCTCTTGCAACATGTGGCTTGCCATACCCTCCCTGTTTCTCCTCCAGCCTGCTTTATCCCTTTAAATGCTGAAGCCCTCAAAGTTATCTTTTGAGAAAGGTGGACCACAGACTGTTTCTGTGATTCTGTGTTTTTTCTTCCAGTGTGTCCTTTAATCTTGGTGAAAAAAAAAAGGCTTCTAAATTGATTGAGACCTGTCTCAGATGCTTTTTGACTTACACATCAAGTCCCAGAGTAACTCTTAGGCATGCCAACCTTTGAAGACCATTGCTTTAAGGCCTGGAATGGCCTAGATATGAAGCTTTAAATCTGAAGCAACATAACTCACATTGTCCTTAATGGTATATTCTCAGCTAAAGACTCTGCAAATCATATCATGAAGGAATCGTTGTGTCCCAGGAATTGCTATAGTGGTGATGGGGCAAGAATCTTAGGGTAAGACCAAACTTGTGATGGCTCACTGCGAGGGGGGAGAGGAGGAAAAACCCTAGAGATGGCAGAAAGATTAGAACCTGGTGTGTGCCCATGAGGGGATCCCCCGCTTTGAAGAGTGTAATTTTTAGTCCTTTTCCTCTTGAACTCTGGGAATAGTTATATTTGACATCCAGTTTCATTATTCCTTGGTTAACTTCCATACTTCCATGAAGTCTGTTCAAACATACGGTATAGTCTACATGGTGTCATGGTGGCAGTGGGGATCAGGGCAGAGCAGTAAAGGGAAGTGTGGCTTCCCTAGAACCACTCCACAGCCAAGGCCAGCAGGTGGGAGACAGCATTAGTTAAAAGCTGGAATGTACAAAATTCTAGGGAGGGGCCACAAGGCAATGAGTAGATGCCAAGGCATGGCAGGGAGGAGAATGTGATAAGGACAACAGCCACCAGTAGTTACTGTCTCTACTTCTGCTCCTGTTTCCTCTTTAACCAACTCCAAACAGATTTTTACCTCTACTCATCCTGAAAGCTGCTCTTGCCAAGGTCACCCATGACATCTAAATTGTCAAATTCAATGATCAGTTCAAAGATGTTCTCTCTGACCTGTCAATATACATTTGGCACAATTGACCATTTGCTTCTTGAAAAGCTCTTCCCTTGGCTTGCAGTTAAGCACTCAGTCTTGCTTTTTCTGTTCCTTTCCCAGGTGTTCCTTTGATATTCCCTTTAGTCATTCTTTCTCACTGTGGGCATGGCCAAAGGCCTTAGTCCTTGGACATACTTTTATTCATTCCCTTCACTTAACCCATGGGCTGGTGACTCCCAGGATGTTTGTCTCCAGTTTCAATTTCTCCTCACTTGTCGATACAACTGCTGACTGTAAATTTCCACCAGGAACTGTGGTTAGGCTGACATAATGTCCAAACCAAACTCACCATTTCTTCTCTGCTGCCCCAAACCTGTTCCTCCTCAGTCATCCCCATGTTTCTAACTGCTAGGGTCAAAAATCTTGACATTATCTCCAACTTTTCTCTTTCTCTCACATCTCATACCCAGTTCAACAACAAATCCTGTTGGCTCTACCAGGAAAATATTTCCAAGTCGTACCCACCTCTCATCACTTTCATTATCCCCCTCACCCAAACTACTGCTATCTAGCATCTGGATTTTTGCTGTAAATCTAGACAAAAATCTAACTTGCTCTTGCTTCCACCCTAACCCCTATGTGGTAAATGATTAACTCAGCAGGTTTCAGTTGTCCCAATCTTATACATTTCAAAGGAAGTTTGGCCCTTACCTGGCCACTGGGAAATATCTTCTAAGGCTTTGGAGTATTCTGACTGATAAGAGTGTCTTTGTTTACCTGAAGTCTTAGGGCACTCTAGATAGTATATGCTAATAATGTGATTAATGGTGGGGCCTTGAGTAATAAAACTTAGGCAATAAACCAGTAACAAAACTGGCATCAGTTTTATTTCTGGAAGAATGGAGACTGAGCATGATGGTCAATTATATGTGTCAACTTGGTGAGCCCTTAGTGCTCAGATGTTTGGTTGAACATTATTATGGGTGTTTCTGTCAAGATCTTTTTTAGATGAGACTAACGTATAACTTGGCAGACTTTAAGTAAAGCAGATTAACCTCCATAATGTGCGAGTGGGCATTATCCAATCAGTTGAAGGTCATAAGAGAACAGAGTGACCCTCCCTGATGAAGAAGGAATTGTGTATGTGTGTGTGTGTGTGTGTGTGTGTCTGTGGAAGTCTATGGTAAAGCAAAGAAAGAATTATGTGAGCAGATTGCCTTTGCACTAACCCTTCCCTGAGTCTCCAGCTTGTTGGGCAACTCCATCAGATTTTGGATGTGCCAAGCCATAATTGCACGAGCTTATTCCTTAAAAAAAAAACACCCATATTTCCATATATACATCTTATTGTCCTGTTTCTTTGGAGAACTCTGAATATATTGAGTAATTAAGATCACCTGAATGGGTGACTGGCCATGCCAACATGACCAATCATCACGAAAGAACCTAGACATCAAGGCTTGGGTGAGCTTCTGTGATGGATAATTCCTTGTGAGTATTGCTCAGTTATACAACATTACGGGGAGAATTAAACACTGCCTATCTGATTCTGCAAGGTAGGGGTAAATGGCCGCTTGCACCTTTTTCTCTTGGACCATGTCCTGTATGCCTCTTCTGGTTGCTGATTTTAATCTGTACCCTTTTGCTGGAATAAACCACAATAGTGAATCTAACAGCTTTGCTGAGTTCTGTGAGTATTTCTAGCAGATCACTGAACCTAAGGGAGGTCTTGAAGGAACCCCCTGAATGAAACCCCAACCATGTATTTTCCTCATAATAAGCTTTTAAAATACAAAGTAGATTATGTCCTTTCTCTACCCCTAACTTTTAATAGTTCCCTGTTTTTCTCACAGTGAAAGCCAAAGCCCACAGGATCTCCCCCTCCTGACTTCCTTTCTGACCTCAACTCTTACTTCCCCATCACTCACTCAGCTCCTACTTTATGGGCTTTTTGCTGTTTTCCTTGAACTCTCCAGCCTCAGGACTTTGCATATATGTGCATTTAGTGTTTCCTCTTCCTGGAGGCTTTTTACACAAATACCTATGTGACTCACTCTGTCACTTGCTTTAGACCTTTGATCAATTCTACCTAACTGAAAGGTCTTCCTTGGCTACTGCATATAAAATAGCATTCTACCCACCAAGATTTCCTGTTTTCCTTTATTATTTTTTATAGCACTTTTACCGCTTGACAAATTTTGCATTTATATGATTATGTGTTCCTTACCTATTATCCTCCATTAGAAAATAAGTTCCATGAGATCAGGGACTTTGCTCATTTTATTAACTTCCGTATTCCCTGTCCCTTGTACTTAGCACAGTGTGTGGCACATAGTAAATGCTTAATACATATTGGTGGAATAAATGAAGGAATGAGTGAGTAACTTCAAACAAATGTAAAATGAGGATGAGACTGATCTTACTCCTTGAAATCTCTCTGCACTCCTTGCCCTCTGTATCGTTACGTTATTTGCCACTAAGGCGTTGTATTTCTTACTTTGAAACTATTTCAGATAAAACTTGTCCTCCATTCATATGCCATTCATACATTTTGGTTTTTCCTTTAATAAAATAAAACTTTTTATTGTGGCATAAAATACATGACATAAAATTGACCATTTTAACCATTTAAAGTGTACAATTTGGTGGCATTAAGTACATTCACAAGATTGTGAAATCATCTCCGCTATCCATTTCCAGAACTTTTTCATCATCTCAAGTGAAAACTCTGTACCCACTGAACAATAACTTCCTAGTTTTCCCCCGACCCTGGGTAAGCTCTATTCTACAATATGTCTCTATGAATGTGCCTATTTTAGGTACCTCATATTAGTGGAATCATATCCTTTTTTTTTTTTTTTTTGGCTTACTTCACTTAGCAAATGTCTCCAAGGTCACTCTTGTTGTAACATGGATCAGAATTTTCTTCTTTTTAATGGTTGAATAACATTCTGTTGTATGTTATTGATTGTTTTATGTATATACCACATAAAAAGTTAATTTATCTGTTAATGGGCATGGGTTATTTCTACCTTTTGACTTTTGGGATTAATGGTCTGAACATTGGTCTGCAAGAATATGTTTGAGTTTCCCTTCTCAATTCCCTTGGGTATATACCTAGGAGTGGAATTGCTGGATCATACGGTAATTCTGTGTCTAACCTTTGAGGAACCATCAAACTATATTTCACAGCAACTATAGCATCTTACATTCCCACTGGTAATGCATGAAGATTCTGATTACTTCATATCTCCACCAACACTTTTTTTTTCCCTTTTTAAAAAAAGTAGTAGCCTTCCTAATGGGTGTGAAATGATATCTCTTTATGATTCACAGTCTTCTACCTCATCATCTTGCACCTGGATTGATAAAACAGTCTCCTTGGGAATATACCTGTCCTCCATGCTGCATTTGACCACTGTTACTCATACATCTTTGACATTTGAATCAGTGGACTGGGAGAGGAAGACTTACCCTCAGTGTTGGTAGGCACCATCCAACTGACTGCCAGCGTGGCTAAGATAAAGCAGGTGGAAGAAGATGGGATAAGCTGGCTTGGCAAGTCTTCTGGTTTTCATCTTTCTTCTATGCTGGGTGCTTCCATCTGTTCCTCTTGCCTTTGGACATCAGACTCCAGGTTCTTTGGCCTTTGGACTCTTGGACTTGCACCAGTGGTTTGCTGGGGGCTTTTGGGTCTTTGGCCACAGACTGAAGGCTGCCCTCTTGGCTTCCCTACTTTTGAGGCTTTTGGACTTGGACTGTGTTACTACTGGCTTCTTTTTCGGCTTGTAGACGGTCTGCTGTGGGACTTTGTCTTGTGATTGTGTTAGCCAATTTTCCCTAATAAACTTTCTTTCATGTATACATATATCCTATTAGTTCTGTCCCTCTGGAGAACCCTAAAAGGCATGTATAGAGAAGACAGCATCAAAAGGAAGGATGAAGGCTGATTATGCTGGAATATTTTTGAAGGACAAGACGGGAGTCAGTATACAAGACACTGACAGGGATCACCTCATGGCCCAGAGAGGAAAGACTTTTGAGAAAGAAGCGATCAGCATTGCTCTGAAGTTACAGAGAGTCAGGTGTTTTGAAGAGTGATCACTGGATTTTGACAGTTAAGAGTAAGCAATTTATAACATTTGAGAATATAGCTTATGTTTACTGGAGGAGGTGAGGTAAAATAAAATATCATTGAATTGACAAAAGAGTAAGTGGATGACGATGATGATGATGATTACTATTTTCCAGATGATTAGCAAGGGAAAGGGGGATAGTAGAAGAGCTGTGGGGAGGGGTTTTTTAAAGATGGGAAATCAAGACTAGCAGCTTAGCGACAGAAGCAGAGACTCCAGGTCTCTGGGCTCAGTACCTCTGGTGCCCCTTAGGCTTCTGCCAATACCCCGAGCCAGGGCCAGATCCTGACAAGAGATATTCCCTTTTATCTTAGAGAGGTAGCTCCTTTCCATTTTTGAACACCTGCACTCCACTGAGCCTTCACTTAGAAAAGAAAGTGAAGGGAGAAAGACTGCAATTTCATAAGCCTTAGCAGCCTTGACTTTAATCCACCAAGCAATAAAAAAGCTCAACCTGTAGCTCCAGTCATATCCTTGGCATTTTAATTTCTCCCGTGAGAAATGGAGCTTTAGTGTAAAAATACAGTTTTTACCCTTCATAGTGACAACACATCCAAGACTTGCGCTCAGAAGTCATTTAGCAGCTCAATGGTCCCAACATCAACTAAAAGAAGAAACAGTGGTTAATGATATTAGATGTCATGTGAAGGAATCTTTACTGAGGAAACATCAGGGTAGGGCTATATGTGAAATGTCCCAAAGGGAACAGGAGTTAACGGAGAATCTCAAGGTTGCAAGAAAGGCATACCACGAGCTCATAATACAGTTGTCTCTTGTTTCAGGGGCGGAGGTACTCATGCTTATATTTGGTGACTTGAATGCTTATATATCTCTGGAGGAAGATTTGTTGGCAAGAATAAAAGAAACAACCAAACCTGATGAAATAGTGGAGCAGATTTGGCCCAGTCTCATGAACTGGTTGCCAAGCTTAAGTGCCTGCAAAGACTACTGTCATAACCAGCTGGAGGCCAAGGCACTTCTTCGCAAAAGAAACAAGACTCAAGAATCCAAGACATCTTGAGCAATGTCTTGAGTCTTCTTTCAGTCAAAAACTAGATCTTTAGAATTTCCTAGGTATTCCTTAAAGTTGCCTTGTCAAATGATCTTTAGTGTAACACAATATTTTTAGACATTCTCCAAAAGGTCACCCTGAGGTTGAGTATCTAGAGAATGCTGTATTGATAACACAAGGAGTTCCCTCTGATATTAACTAGAAGAAAGGCCAATTAGAGTGGCAGTATTTTATTGACAAACGAGTAACTGGATTAAAAAATGGAAGATCGTAGAATTGAAACAAGCCAAGTATTGCTCTGCCACAGGGACTTGAAAAATAAGACAGACATAAACTTTACATTTCCCTGTTTCAAGACTTCTTGGTTTTGACTTGACCTGGTAACAAGAAACACAAAAGGAGCATTACCCTTTTCAGGTTTACTGGCAACCAACCCTAGTCTATGAGCTAGTCTTTGAAGACTGGCAGGATAGAGTCGTGAGAATGGGAAGGTCCTTTTGAAGATGTTTCAGTAATTCAGATAACGCTAAAAATATCTTTGTAGTTTGCTTCCAAGACCCTTCTTTGGGCCAGTCTCATACTCCGTAGTCTAAAATGTGTTTCATAAGCAGCAGTGGTTCCACTGTACTTAAGCCACTGTTGCTCCTTTCCAACAAGCCACAAGTCCAACCAAGTTTAAGGATTTGCCGGACCTCCAAGAAGAGTGGGAAAAGAACAAATCCCTTGATCTGAAAAATCAAAGCCTGGAGGAAGGCGTCCACAGTTTCTGGTGTTATTCAAATAGAAGTTCAAAAAAAGCCTCATGATGTGGTTCCTCTGCACCAACTGGAAGACATCAACAGCATAAAAACACTCAGAACACAGTCTGGGTTCCAAAAAGCAAGGGACAAAGCCTAGTTAAATGGCAAATGCAAATGGATTTTGGGATAAGGAGAGCTCTGTATACTGCCTGGAAGACAGACTATTTATAATTGTGTACGGGGGTTTTTCTTTTCTTGAAATGTAAGCATGAGAGAATTATAGGCTTAGTTTATATCAGCTTTAATATTTTCTATGGTTTTTGTTGTTTCAAATGGCAGCTAAAGGTATATAGACTACATTAAATTAATGGTTTTATTTATTTATTTATTTACGTATTTTGTGGAGAAAAGATCTCACCATATTGCCCAGGCTGATCTTGAATTCATGGGCTCAAGTGATGCTCCCACCTTGGCCTCCCAAACTATTGGGATTACAGGCATGAGCCACTGGCTCTATGGTCTTATTTGTAAAAGATTGTTTCTTTTTAGTTCATTTAGAATATCCAACCCTGGTATTTTTAATCACATGAAATATTTACGAAGTGGATTTTCTCTTAATTCTGAATTCATCATGACTTTATAGTATCAACTAATTACAGTATTTACAATATTTGCCAACACATAGAATTTCTGCAAACACTAGGCTTTTACAGTGTTTCTTTCATAAACTTAGCATGTAAAATTGTAAGTTTTAACATTGGCACCTAAATTCTATTTATAGAATTGTAAGTTAAAACTTACAATTTTATGGGATATATGTTTGTAGTATTTAAACATTCACACCAAAACATAAATTCTTTGGAAAACAGATCATAAAACTTCATAGGCTTTTAAAATTTCACCAACTGAAATACTTTACCTTGGTCTTTATTTTTCACTGCACATTCCTCATTTTTCATTTATTTGATCTGCCAATTATTGTTTTATTTACTATAAACTAGATTTGATATTTGTTTTTATTTTGTTTTCTATTTTGTAGCCATTTCAAATTGACATACTTTGAAGATAGTTTTCTTTCTTGATTAAAAATGTGTGTGTGTTTAATTATTTCAGCATTACCAAGTGAAACTAAGCCATACTATTTTTCAGCCAATTAAGAAAGTTGCCATTTTAAAATACAACATTTTGGAGTGATGAATACATGTGAAATGACTTTTTATACTCTAGACTACTGAAAATCTGCTGTAAGACATTCATTGGAAGTTTTAGCTTTATCTGAAAAGCAAAAGGGAAGACAAACTGACTGATAATAAATTTAATAATAAGGAATGAGAGTGGGTTTGTTTTAAAGCAAAAAAAGTCTGGTCATACCATTATGTGAAAATATAGTAAAAGCTACATTTGAGGTGTACAGTCATTGTGGAACACTTGAGGGGAAGTTAACTTTATTTCCCTGAAAACAATGTTTGAAAAGAAACAATAAAATGTATTGAAAATTTGACAATATTTGATTAATTTCAATGGATTTATTCATAGATGTGGAAAAGGCTGATGAATACTGTAAAATGTTATATGGGTGAAATATAGAAAGAGTAAACTTATAACTTAATTTTTTTGTTAACATAACAGTGAGATCATAGCCTTTAAAAAGGGAGTGTGGGTGGACAAGAAGTCCCTTGCCCTGGCTGTGCTATAGTAGTGAAAAATCCAAGTATATTTTGAACATTTTGTAAAATTTGTTTGCTCAGTGGAAATGAAAATTAGAAAAGACTGTAAATAGATCAATCCAAACTAATTCTCTGTATCAATGAATGATACAATTAAGCAGATAAGCAAACAAGCAAAAAGCACACACAGAAGAAACCCAGAGAAACTCAGATTTCATGTGTTGATGGAAGAACCAAGAGAATGAAAGGGAGTGGGAGGGAAAAGATGGGGAGGGAAACTAGGGGTGCCCTAAGGCTCCTTTCTCTGAGCACAGAGAGATAGAAATGGTAAACACATACTGGGAATTCTGAAGAGGAGAGAATTCAGCGACTTCAATTAGATAACGTTGGTCTTTGGCATGTTGGAGGAGGCAAGATCACTCTTTGTCTTGCTTCTGAAGGGAAAACTTACACTGGAGTTTCAAGCAGGAAAAAGATTTGTTTGAGTGCAATGAGTGTGGCCAGAAGCAATGAGAAGCAATGTGAATATGGTTCAGGTGTTTCTCAAGGTGACGGAGAAGAAGGGAGGACATGGGGCCATTGATTTGGATGGAGGAGTGAGCACTGGACTTGTTTTGACCTTTAAAAAGTGCAGGGCTTAAGTGGTGGGGGCTGTCTGGAACCCTTTCCCCCCCATACACTCAGCATGTTGTTTGCTTCTGACACCTCCCATTGCACACACTTGTGAGGCTGGCCACACTCACAAGGAGCGGGCACATCCATCAGCAAATGCGGCTCTGACATTGTTTTAGCTTCCTGCCTTTCTCCCTCGATCCACTTCATCCTGTTAAAAGCAACTTCTTGAGACATAGTTGACATAATTTTGGCTTTACTATTCTCTCCTATGAATTTACTCTGTAATCTTGGAAGCAAAACATAGAAGGAAAAAAGAAAGAAAAAGAAATCTCCAAATCCATACTCCTTATCAGAAAATTTCAGAGTTATTAGCACACAAGCTTGCCGCAGTTTCTGTTATCTGGAGGAGCATGGGGAGTTCCAGGGAGAGAGGGTAATGGGAGGGAGAGCTAAGAGCTAAGGTGGTTTGTATAAACCCCAATTTCCTTTTTCTGATGACTTCTAAGTAGTTATTTTCTCACAAAGTCACTGTGTCCCGAGGCTACTTTCACACACCTTGTCCTCATCACCCTTCCCTGCAGCACTTTCCCTTAACTGAGGAAAGCTTTTTGGGCTCCATGCTACAACTTCCACCTCAATTAATGCTGTAACTATTTTGTTTGGTCCTTGGTTTGATTTAAGAAAATGAGCAAACGTTTATTGGAAGGTGACTACCAGCAAGCACTGAGCCTAGTGCTGTGAGCAATACGGAGATGAACGAGAGGTCACAATGAGCCGAGCGAGGCACAGCCTGGCAGAATGTGGCTGGCAGGGAAGGGGAGGGACCATAGCTTTGTGTAATGGTGGAGAGACTGCTTCCAGCTGGGAGAGCATGGAGATGTTTCATGATGAGAACGACTTTATTTATATTTTTTAAATTGTATTTTTAATTTTTGTAGGTACATTGTAGGTGTATGTATTTATGGGCACGTGAGATGTTTTGATACGGGCACGCAGTGTGAAATGTGCACATCACGGAGAATGGAATATCTACTCAAGCATCTACCCTTTGAGTTACAAACAATGCAATCTTTATTTTAAAATGTATAATTAAGTTATTATTGATTATAGTTACCATGTTGTACTGTCAAATAGTAGGTCTTATTCATTCATTGTTTTTTTTTTTTGAGAGGGAGTCTCACTTTGCTGTCCAGGCTGGAGTGCAATGGTGTGATCTTGGCTCATTGAAACTTCTACCTCCCAGGTTCAAGTGATTCTCTCTACTCAGCCTCCTGAGTAGCTGGGACTGCAGGTGCATGCCACCACACCTGGCTAATTTTTGTACTTTTAGTAGAGATGGGATTTCACCATATTGGCCAGAATGGTCTCGATCTCCTGACCTCATGATCCACTTACCTTGGCCTCCCAATATGCTGGGATTACAGGTATGAGCCACCATGCCCAGCCCTATTCAGTCTTTCTAACTACTATTTTGTACTCATGAAAGCGACTTTAGAACTGGGCTTGCCAGGTGTAAAGAATAAGGTGATGTTAGGGAGAAAGATGCATGGCCATCATGGTGGAGGAAATGAGGCAGAGACACAGAGGCAGGAGAAGACAAGAGGCCAGGGGTGGTCTGGGTTGGAGTAAACATTGGGTGAGGAGGGAAGTGGTAAGCCAGCCTTGCTTGCTCTGCTTGGGAGTTTGGATTTTCTTCTATGAGCACTTCAAAGCCTTCATTGCCTGTACTTCATTGCAAAGTCTTTCTCATTTATCTTTCTATTTGTAGCTAAATCTGCGTCTCTCAGTTTCATCTGTTAAGAAGGAAAACCTGGAGTTCCTTTGGCTGCTGAGGATGCCCTTTTCGAATCACGTGCCTTCTGCTAAAGCTTTTTATCTAGGTCCCGCTGTTTTTCTCAGCTTTTCTTGATTGCCTTCTAATATTATCTACACAGCGATTTCATTTGCTTTGATGCTTTTGAGAGTTCAGGACCACAATCTCACCAACTTTAACTTTCAGTACATTTTCTCAGCTTTTTCATGACTGTCTTTAAAAAGAAAAAACGTATATTTTGCAATTAGCAATAAATGGCATTCTGAATATTGTTTATTGTATTGTAGCTAAGATGAAAGCATTAAAGAACAGAGCAACATCTCATTCCCTGAGAAGAGTTTTGGTTCTAAAACCACTCAAAAGCTGACAGATGAGAAAATGAAAGGAAGATCTTGATCTATGTTATTTTTGCTTAGCAAGCTCAATAATGACAAGTTTGGAGGGTTCTTGTGTGACACTTAGCAGGTGTTCAATTAAATACTGATTGTTAGTTCTGCTCCCAGGTAGGAACTAACAATTCCTGGTTAGGTGGGAGACACTAGGAGGTTTTTATCTCATGCTTGGTTCAAGTTAGTTTTCATTTTTCATTTAGTCCCAAAACTTCATGGTGTTGTATTGGATTATTTTTATTTAAAAAAGAGTAAGCAATCTAAACGTTTAATTGAAGGAAACAGTTTGGTAAATATGGCATATGTACCTGAGGGACAGCCATGCCATTATTAAAAATAATTACTAAGATCACTGTGGAAAAATATTGTGATGTCACGGTAATGGGAGGAAAGCAGAATGTAAAATTACGTATCAACTGAGATTCTAAACACTTTAAAAATTGTGTGCCTGTTGCACAAATTCTCGGAGATGGAATATAGAGATCGATCCAGTGACTGGTGAAAGGCAGCCCCTCCCACACTCAAGAGGGGCTGATCAAATGCAAGACTACAATCTGCCAGTGCTTATAGCATCAGCCTAAAACCAAGTGAGCCATGCATATTTCTGAATATAAATTAATGTGTTTCCAAAAGAAAGAGATCCACTTCAGGTAAATAGTGTTGTTTACCTGCCATCCAAATATCAAAAAGAAAAAAAAAAAAAAAAAAAAAAAAACCCCACCAAATTTGCTTCTTAGCCACTGCCTTCTCCTTCATTTTCTTGTCTTTCCTAATCAGATGCTTTCCTTAAGTTGTTTCCTTTAAATTCGATACGCAGATGCTTTCACCGTCAACTTAGTATTGTTTGTGCACCTCTAAGAAAATTCAGACTCTGATTAGGCGCACTGCTGCCTAATTATATCTGTCTGTGCCTGGTTATATCAATGTGTCCACATTAGGACTTGTGGCTGCCTCTTTCTCAGAGTATCTGGGAATGGAATCAGAAAGAACTATTACTGGGTTCTCACAAATGCAGAGTCTGGAAGGTAGCTCAGATAGATGAGCAGGTGATGGGATATGGGGGTGGAGGGCCCTTGGCATATTATGTGATGATTCAGAAATGAAATACTGCTGCTTAAAAAAGGAAAAGAACAAGCTTCCAGTTTCTGGAGTTTTGAGAACCCTGCTCTTAAATGGGCATGGGCGTTATTACTAGAGGTTTTTAAGAGTAAAACTAGAGTTTTCATTGGAAAAAAGGAAGTCATTTTAGCTTTCCTTTTCTCTGGTGCTTAATCTTGCTTTGTTCTCTCTTCTCTCTCCCCTCCTGCCCTTTCCTGCCATTATATTTAGGGACCATGATTTCTTGACGATACCTCTCATTGAGCTCTTGAACATGCAGTGGAGAGATATGGTTTGTCCAGCCTCCCTCCTCTATTGTAATAGTACAGTTTAGAACAAGTAAGAAAAAGTGAAAACCAACAGCGACCTCAAATCTCCTTGATCTCTGCCTCTGCAGTAGTGGAGTTGAGACATCATCTCTTGGAGTTGGAGATGTCCAGTCTGAGAAATAATTAAAAATCTGCTTAAATAAGCTAATCTTTTTCCTTCCTGCTCTCCCCTTCATGTACAGCTCTCTGCTGACATCTGACTGGTGTGCCTCAATGTGTATGCAGCAGCAGACATGCCCTGGAATTACTGATCGTCAGTGGTGGGGGTCTCTGAGCAGAAGTATGCAGTTGAGGGTTGGCTAACTCCTTGTCTTCCTTTCTTCCTGGCACCTCCCCTCCTAATTTGGGAGCTATGTTAGTTCATTTTTGTGTTGCTATAAAGAGATACTTAAGACCGGGTAATTTATAAAGAAAAGAGATTTAATTGGCTCATAGTTCTGCAGGCTATATGGGAAGCATGGTGCTAGCCTCTGTTTGGCTTCTGAGGAGGTCTCAGGTAACTTACAATCATGGCAGAAGATGAAGGGGGAGCAAGTATGTCACATGGCCAGAGCAGGAGAAGGAGAGAGAGAGAGAAGGCGCTATGCACTTTTAAATGACTGGATCTCATGAGAACTCACACCAAGAGGATAGTGCTAAATGATTCATGAGAAATCTCCCCTGCGATCCAGTCATCTTCCACCAGGCCCCACCTCTAACACTGGGGATTACATTTCAACATGAGATTTGGTCAGGGACACAGACTCAGACTATGCCAGGAGCCCAGGGTACCACACAAACTGCCAGAACTGAATGCGGTCTACAGATTCTCTGGTTTATTCTTCGCTTTCAAGATGAACAAACAGATGCCCAAGAACATTGCTCAAGATCACATATAAGTAGCAGCTAGGGGACAAGATCCCAGATTACTTCTATGTCAGTCTGGTGTCCTTTACATGATGTAATTATGTTTCCTTGAGTTACCTTCTTGACCCCAGAAACTTCTAAGATACTGTGCAGAAAAAGCCTAGGTTTCCTTCATAGCTTTATCCAAATGCCATGTTTTTCAGGAAGTTTTTACAGATGACCACAGACATAGGAGAATTTTGCAATCACCCTTAGCACTTTTTAAAACCGTGCAAAGCTTTTGTAGTCTACAGCATTGCCATCAACTACGGTTAATTACATACATGTTTTACCCTCCCTAATGGAGTATAGGAGCTGCTTGAAGGAAGCAGTTTTGCCTTTTTAATTTTGATTAGTCTCATAATGCCTGGCACAGTGCTTGGCATCCGTGGATACTCAGTAAGGTATGCTGAACAAATGAATGAGAGAGTGGATGAGAGAACAATGAATTCGCTGGAATGATGCCATTGTTCTCTCCTGGAGTGGGGCTCGTGTGAATCAAAATGTGATGAATCTCTGGGGATTGGGAGCTTTGTGAGTTATGGGGAAGTCTTTCTGTCTCTCTTGGCTGAATGAGCAGTGATAACATTAGAACTGCAAACTTGGAGTAGCTAGCAGTGATTTAGGGAATACATTCATACGGGTTCTTCATAGATAAATCAACTAAATTGCTGCCACTAGCCAGTCAGGCAGGACTGCCCCTAAACAGAGCAGGCTCTGGTGTTTACCTGGCCAGGATGCTGATAGCTATTGAAAAATAGCTCCAGCATTAGTGTCTGCTGCACAGCTTGAAGATTGTTACTCTCACAGTTGCCTCTTTGGGGACTTTTCACATCTAATTAGGAGAGGGAGAAGTAGCTCATCATTTAGTCCATTTAGTCACTGCGGTTATAGCAAATGGCTTCGGGCATCATTTTTTTTTTTTTTTTTGCCTGGATGTCTTCACTTGTTCAGTTTTCTTGTGGGGGACTCAGGGGTTACAGAGCTCAAAAACCATGTTCTCAAAAAAGAACCACGGGAAACTCTGTTGGTAAGAAAAAACTCTCTTAGAATTCTGGTATATCTCAAAGAATAATTGGGTTTTGGATATGATAAAGTAACTCCATACCTCCTCCTCCCCATTAAATGCTTTTGCTTCATTATCTGAATCCCAAAGGCCAGGCTCTCTGGATTTACAAGATAGCGATTCATTAAGTTGAAATACTGTTGTATATTTCTCAGCTAATAAGATGACTCGTGAAGATTCTCCAGGTTTCTTCCTTCCCTCACAAGTCGTTCAACAACAAATATTTATTGAGTACCTAACATGTGTCAGGAACTATGACAGACCCTGGGGACAAAAATACCAAATAGTCCTCACTTTCAAGGATTTTATAATCTGAAAGGGGTGGCAGATGGATACAATGACAAGAGTATGAGACAAGCCTTGTAATAGAGACTGGGAAAGGGCTCTGGGGATAGAGATGAGAGAGAAATATGTTGGCTTGGAAAAGGTTAAATTTGGCCATCAGGAATGCCCAGGGTTTCACCAGAGAGGGAGGAGGGTTATTCTAGACAGAGGGGGCAGTGTGAAGAAAGGATGTGACGGGGCATTTAGGGCATCATGACTGGTTATTCAGGTGACCATTCACCCACAGATAATGACTTAGTCCACGTACCACAATCTGGGCTGACCACTGTGTCACCTATGTGCATACAAAGCTGTCTCAGGATGGGTCTCTGTCCTGCAGGAGTTTAAAGTACAAATGGAAGAGAAATTCATGGCAAGAGAGTGGGAAGATGAAGCTGGGAAGGTGGGCTGATCCCAGCTTGTGAGACATTCTGGCATGGGACTAAAGAGATTGAACTTTGGCCAGCAATGCCTCTGTTTACAGTGTCTAAACCAAAGACCAGTGCACTGATGAAGGACATATAAGGGCGTTTCCTAGTTATTGCTTTAACAAACACTATGGCAATGAGTAAGTGTGCATTCATGCATGCATGTGAGATCGTACCTGTAGGATCAATTCCTTAAGTGGAATCACTGGATAAAAGGATATGCATTTGTAATTTTGGTAAATTTTGTCTAATTCCGTTCCTTAGAGGTCATATCAATGATCACTCCCAGCAGCAGAATATAAGATGAGGTTACCTCTCTGACTCTGTGAGTGTAAACGCATGTACACACACACACACACACACACACACACACACACACACACACACAGTGAAACAAGGACAGCCTTTCATTCCACTTCCCACCAATTGTCACCTTTCCTTGATGGGTCACAGATGGTCAAGCTTTAGCTCTCTCTAAGGTACAAAGGCACAAGTTTGAGATGGATGAAGTCCTGGACAGGTCCAAGAATATCCCATACGTTCTACCTCCGTTTAGATTTCTGTCCCATGGGGCCCACAGTGAAGCACTATGGGAGGAAGTAGTCGGCCTCCAGGCTGTTAGATTCAAAGATTGGGAGTGCCCCCATTCTAAATGGAACTCTTAATTACTCACAGAGAATGGGTCATTAATGAATGCTTTTACACTTTACCTGATGGTTTTTTCTCATATTTTTGGCTTGTGTCCCTTTCTGGGGAAATAATTGCTCTAAGTCTTATGTGTCCTAAACTTTTAAATTTAGAGTGTATGGGTCTCTTGAATCAGGCTACCACATCGATAATTTTTTATAAATATTTGTTATTTTCATGGGCTAACAAAAAACTTATGGCATATGATTATTTGGACATGTTCTAAGAACTTCAAATATAAATCTATGTTTTGCAGGTCACTACACAGTGCTAAGTGGAAGAAAAAGGCAGAAAGTTGTAGTTTACAGGCACAAATCCAATGCGTATGAAATAAAAGACAACTGAAGTTTTGCTCAGCTGTCTCAACCATCAGCTCCATTCATCTTCTAACCATATGATGATATGCACTAAACACAGAGGGCCAATATTAAGTATGAAACTACCCGGCAAAGGAAGTGATCCTAATTCAGAACACTGTAATCCTGAATGTTGAAATCCAGAAAGGTAAAAAGTCCTCAAAACATTTCATTCTGGAAAAAATATAAAAAATCTTTAAAAGATTTATTTACATTTAGAAAAGGCGATTCATTTAAGAAACATAAAAACTGGCAGAATATTTCACAGTCCACTTTATATAATTAATAATGCAATATTAATATACATATTTTTGCCAGGATAAATACTCAAGTGTATTAATGGCAGTTGCATGGGCTTAACAGTTATGAGTAGATGAACTGTATTAAAAAGAAATAGGTCAAAGGGAAATGTAGAAATGCATATTACTATGGCTGGAATTGCGTCTACCCAGATTTATAACTGTGGTCATCTGAAATACCATGACGAACAACCTAAATCTTTTACAAGATCTATCAAAAACCTTGATGGGTCACCACAGAACATGCAGTAGCTGAGATCTTGTGAAATTTTATCTTTCACAAATGCAGATGTACAAAAAGGACATCTTTTAATTTATTGAGAAAGATTCAATGTTTTAAATTATGCCTAATGCATAATGCTTACACACAAAGTCAGCGTTGTGATAATGTGATAATTTCATGGAGTCAAATTTGCAAAAAATGCATTAAATGAATTAGAACTCTCTAAAAGCCTCTACACAACTTAAACCTCCAGTGTTGAAAACGATGCAAAGATGAAAATACATAGCATAACAAATGGTAAAAAATATTGCTGATAATTTAAAACAGCCTAGCCAATATGGTGAAATCCCATCTCCACTAAAAAAATACAAAATTAGCTGGGTGTGGTGGCGCGTGCCTGTAATCCCAGCTACTCAGAAGGCTGAGGCAAGAGAATTGCTTGAACCCAGGAGGCAGAGGTTATAGTGAGCCAAGATGGCGCCACTGCACTCCAGCCTGGGCAGCAAGAGTGAAACTCCGTCTCAAACAAACAAACAAACAAAAATTTAAAAAGAAAAGAAAACTTAAATGGAAAAAATATCAACATATGAAAAAGTATATTACAGGAATAGATTATGGGTAATTTCACTGAGATAGTCCATAAGAGCTGGCCAATTTTCATGATCATCAACTATATTTTGAAGTCTTTTATCATAATGAATGAATGATTTTTTTTCTTTTGGCCATGGCTCTCCTTGGAGAATACATTCACATTCATTTTCTACATGATGTTGTTGTTTTTGAAATTCTCCTATGATTTGATATACACCAACACGAACATTCCGTATTAAAATTTCCCATCTTCTGTGTCATGCTTCGATGTTGCTTTGGGTGTGTGGAAATCCATTCTGCATGCACTTATATACACACCACACATTTGACAGAAACAATACTGATATTTGAAGGGATACCATTTTATAAGTGCCTTCTTATCTTACTATGCACATAATTATTTTTGAACCAATCACTAACTTCACTGGTTTCTTTAGGCAAATGCAGCTTTAATTCATTAAAAGTTCCTGTAATGTCATCACCTGGAAGAAATGCCAATGCAGGCAAATGACACATTTTTAAACTGTAAACTGAAGTTTTCATTGTTGCTGTATGGCATGACCAATCCACTTGTCTGAATTTCTGCCAGATGCATTGGGCTGAATGAAAAAAATATTCTTTATTGGTAACATCTTAAAGTTCCCCTGAAATCCATTTCTTTTGCAAAGTCCACCCAATCTGCAAATAAGCATTTATAAATGCTTCTCTTTTTCCAGTCAATAAAACATAAATGAGTAGATAAATTTTAGAATTTTTGGATGCAGTGGGGGCATGAATTGTATATAGTTGATAAAAAACAGTGGGGACAGTTTTAAAAGTGCCATCCATTAGCCAAAGTGAAGCATGTGCTAGTTTTTTCATGTCATATTTAGTGGTAAATATAAGTAGTGTATCTTCTTCAACAGTCAAATCCCAGTCAAGAATAGTTCGCTATTAAATGTATTTTGGAACACTGGAGGAATCTCAATGTCACTGAACTTGTAAAATTCTTTATATTCTATGACAAAGGGCATTCTAGAAAGGCAAGCATGGCATTTTGTGTCAAGAGGCAGAAGTCGTACACGACTCCGTAATTTGGAGGGCAGACTTCTTGTATCTTTTGCCCATGTTTTCACTTCTGTAATCAAGTTGACACCTAAAATTAAGTCCACATCTTCAGCCCTTGTCAGCTTGGCACCCTAAAACATGTTTGTAGGTTGATAGGAATAATCGAGATCAGAAAGAGACGATGATTCAGGAGGGAGAGGCTATCACTGCAGGAGCTCAGTCTCCCAGGCGGGGAGAGGTGAGGGGTCCAGGGCACAGGCGCAGTGCTGTGTTTTGGGAGGCTCTTCTGGAAAGACAAAGAATATGAATAATGTTCATGTAAGTAATGAGAGTAAAAAGTACTTGAGGCAAGTGAAATCTATGGACCATACTCCAGAATTTTGGGAAACCCACAGCCACACCCACCCACCCACACACGACCACATACAGAGCATAGAAATACACAGTGCCTGGCACATGCCGGGTGCATAATCATTTTTTGAGATAAAAAGGTGATTTTGCAAGTGGAAGTCATCCGCTTCCTAGAGTCAAATATGACTAGGAGGAGATCTGCTCTCTCAAGGCAGATGGGAATGGCTAAAGGAGGGAAGAGAGCAAAAGGAGGAGGAGGAAAGAGGGTGTGGGGCAGAGAAAGAAAGAAGAGAAACAGCAAGAAAAACAAAGAAGAGACCAAGGCCAGCAGTGGCAGAAGGAAAGAAGAGTGAGCGGCTGTGTCAGGGGTGGCCCCAGGCACCTGCGCTCTCAGCTGCTGACCCTGGGCGACTTTGTCCTTAACTAACAGCTAAGAAGATCCAGTCATGGGAAATTGCAGTAACAGCACAGGTGCAACCCAGCAGCCGCTCTGCTTGGCCTGGCTATAATTAGCGTCCACCGGCAGCCCGGAAAACTGCCTGCTCTTGAGGTTGGTAAGTTTAGAGCCTGTGAGTGAAAACAGTGGGGTGCAAAGAAACACTGGAAGCTCCAGCCGTGGTGGGTAAGTGTGGGGCTGCTTGGCTCCAGAGCACAGCTCTGCAGCCTGGGCACTCTGGTCATCTGAGCACAGCCCTGGAGCCTGTGAGGCTCACGTGAGAATGAGGACGGCCAGAATTCCTTGACTATCACTTATCTGTCTGGGCAGACGTTCTTCGTGGCTGGCTTTCTCTGGCTCCTGGGGCACCTCCAGCCTGTGGGAGTTGCACTGTCTTGGCAGACAGGGAGACTGGCTTTGGCAACACACGAGGGCAATGCTTTCCCTAGGATCTGTCTCCTCGGAGAGTCTTTCTAATGCCTTGGCACATTTGTGTTCTCTCCTGGGCAGCCTGTCTCGGCTCACTGCTTATTTACCACATGGGGACATTAAAAATAAATCTTTGCTGTGAAACAGGAAGGAAATCTTTCCCAGAACTTCTCTTCTGTGTGTGTGTGTGTGTGTGTGTGTGTGTGCGTGTGTGTAGTATGGAGTTTGAGAGGGAAAAGGTAGAACCCGCGATGTTTTCTGGCACACTCCTGGAGCGCTGCGCTATAGTAGTGAAAACAAAATCATCTGCCTGCTGCTACAGCTTCCTTACAGACTCCTTATCCCTCAGCATCTGGTGGCATCCACTTCACCCTTCCATACTCAGGCAGCAGGACTCCCATCCTGATGGGACGGGCATCCGGGCAGAGCCCCATCCTTCCACAGCGGCCACATTTGAAGGCAGCTGCTCCTCTCTCTCCACCTGTCTAATCCAAAGAAAGTTCTCCCTTATCCAGATCTTAAGTTAATTTCCTTGCCAGTCTGTATCTCTAATCCTGGTTTTCCTCTGGACATCCCAGAGTTAGCTGACTTTCCCTCCAAGTAAAAGCCCCTTCTTTATGTTTGTCAGACAAATGATTATTTCCTGTTTTCCCTCTCTAGACTGATCAGTCTCAGTGATTTGACTGCTCATGAATTCCCTAAATATGTGTTTATTGCTCACTGAGTGTTTTCTACTGTGCTAGATGCTGGGATGCACCTATTAATAAAATGTAGCTTGGAAACTGGAGGAACCCACATTTTTGTTTAAAGAAACACTCATGGGAAAAATAGAAATATGCCAGATAACTGAAATACTATGTGATTAAGAGGCATAACAGTGGTAAACTTTCTATTGCCTATTGAGAGTTTATTACATTGTGGGAGGGGAGAATGTGCTGTGTACGTTATCTCACTTAGAACCTATGACAACTCTGTGATGTAAGCATCACCATCAATTTGTAGATAAAGTCAGGTGACCTGCCCAGCTTTGCAAGGTTGCCAACCCTACGCTGAAGGGCAGATTCAGGATTTCAAATCACTGAGATAAATGTAAAGTCCCACTTTCAAGGCGACGCACCAAGAGCAAGGACTTGGGTTCAGACCATCTCGCCTGCCTCTTAGAGCCTGCCTCTTAGACCACCCTGCCATCTTGTTTTCCTGGAAGGCTTTGGGATCAGTAGGGAATCAGGATGAGGAAGAATATCCTCAGCAGGGCTACTGCCAAATACCTGCGCCAAAGAGATGCACCCAGAGACTCCCTGCACAGAAAGCTGGATGCTAGTGCTGACCTAGCTCTGACCTTGCTGTGGTTCTTGGCACTCCCAGGCAATTCAGGCATTTCAGTTTCACATAACTGACACCTCCGCTGCTCTGAGTACATGCTTTCTTTCAAAATGCAGGCCGGGCGCGGTGGCTCAAGCCTGTAATCCCAGCACTTTGGGAGGCCGAGGCGGGTGGATCACGAGGTCAAGAGATCGAGACCATCCTGGTCAACATGGTGAAACCCCGTCTCTACTAAAACTACAAAAAATTAGCTGGGCATGGTGGCATGTGCCTGTAATCCCAGCGACTCAGGAGGCTGAGGCAGGAGAATTGCCTGAACCCAGGAGGCGGAGGTTGCGGTGAGCCGAGATCGCGCCATTGCACTCCAGCCTGGGTAACAAGAGCGAAACTCCATCTCAAAAAAAAAAAAAAAAAAAAAAAAAAAAAAAAAAAAAAAAAAAAAAAAAAAAAAAAAAAAAAAAAAAAAAAAAAAAAAAAAAAAAAAAAAAAAAAAAAAAAAAAAAAAAAAAAACAAAAAAAAAAAACAAAATGCAAAAGTGAGGTCACCCCATGCACCTCTGACAATGGTCCATTCTTAGAGGAATCACCTCTCAAAGCCGTCCTAGGAGCTACGGAATGAATTCCTACCTCTTGGAAGACAGCAGTCATCCTGGAGAGGAAGGGCACAGCTTTTGTCTATCATCTGGCAGCCTCCTTCAAGTTGTCTGGGGAGATGGGGATGTCCTGGATGCATGTGCCTGTTTTTATTTTGTTCTGGATGGTGGTGTGACCAGTACTGAACATGACATGCAGGGATAATTGCTATTATCATTACTGTTTTCAACACCAATTCTGCATCATCAATAGCACCGGGCATTATCAGACAGCAGAATTAGAATCAGGCTTTTTACCCAATAGGCTCTCAATTTCAATTAAACAGAAATTGCTCATGGCAGGAAGTTGCAATGGTGGTGCTGGGGGTGAGGCTAGGGGTTGGGCACAGGAAAATATGATTTGTTTGTTTCTCTGTGTTTTGGAGGGGCAGATATCAACCTTTTGTTTCTCCCCAAGATTTAGATGATTTTTTTCTTTTAATAAAACCTATGGCAATAATAATGATGTTATATAGAATTTAAACCTCCCAGGCAACATTTTTGCAATGATCAATGATCTCAAAACTCTGGAGAAACCAAAATTTATTAAAATTGAATTCACATCTGCAAGAGATGTGGGAAAATGCTGCGATGGTCTTGGGGAAGGCTGGAGTGATGGGAATGAGTGGCTTTGCTCCTCTGATGCTCCTTGTTTGCTTGTTTCCTCCTGAGCAAGCATCTAGTTTCTGTGTCCTGATTCATTGTCAATAAAGATATTTCTGTCTCCTTCTCTTTCATGTCTCCTCTGTGTGAACTGCTGACTGCCACCCAGTACCAGTTCTAGAGAAATCTTCCCAAATGAGCAATTCCATTCATGCTTCCTCCTTCCTGGAATTCTTTACCACTTCCCTATTGGGCTGTCACCTCACAGCTAAACCCTTCGGCCAGGTTTCCCTCCTGGGATCTGCTTCCCTCCCATTCCTTCAGCCTCACATCTTACTCCTTGGTATCAGGAACTATTTTCTTATTAGTCCACAAGCTCATCTCCCAACCTTTTGCTCTGGAGCTCTGGTCATGTGTCTTCCCTTGGCTGCCATGACCTCCCTTCCCTTCCATATATATAGCACCACCACTGTCCTGGGTTCTCTCCTGCTTCTGAGGCCTTGCCTGGGGGTCTCCTTCCATGGCCTTGCTTCCTGAGAACATCTCTGGTACTGATATGTGTTATGTCCCCCTGAAATTTGAATGTTAAAGACCTTTATTAGAGTTCTCCAAAGAAACAGAACCAATTGCATGTGTGTTCATGATATACACATATAATATATACACACACATATATACATATATGTATATATTACATACAACATATACACATATATACATATATGTATATATTGTATGTTTATGTATACATTTTACTTATGTATGCATAATATCTAATATATATTTATATATAATACATAGTATAATATATGTATATGTTATATATGTATATATAATATATCATACCCACACAATTAGTGATATATAGGATATCTATATAATATATACACATTTATATGTATATATGTGTGTATATATATGTGACATATATAATATAGATATATATAATTATATAAATGTGTGTATATATAATACAGATTTAATATATAGCTTATGTGTGCTTATATATAAAAATATATGTTAAAAAGGGGATTTAGTATAGGAATTGGCTCACATGACTATGGAGGCCAAAAAACCCCACAACCTGCCTCTCTCAGCCGGAGAACCAGGAAAGCCAGGGTTGTCTCGGAGTCTTACTCTGAAGCCTTGAGAACCAGGGCAGCCAATGTTGTAACTTCTAATCTAAGGCCAAAGACCTGAGGTCTGGCGGGAGAGGGGGGTCACTAGTGTAAGTTCTGGGGTCCAAAGGCCTAAGAATCAGAAGCTCCAATGTCCAAGGACAGCAGAAGATGGATGTCCCAGCTCAAAAAGAAGAGAGTGAATTTGCCCTTTCTCTGTCGTTTTGCTCTATTCAGGCCCTCAGCCTTGGATGATGCCTACCCACCTTGGTGAGGGTGATCTTCTTTGCTCAGTTGACTGACTCAAAACATCCTCATAGACACACCTAGAAATAATGCTTTACCAGCTATTTGGGCATCCCTTAACCCAGTCAAGTTGACACATAAAATTAACCATCACAAGCCCTAGCTCCCAGTACCTCAGCGTGACTGTGTTTGGAGACAGGCTGTTTAGAGATGTGATGAAGTTAAAATGAGGGCATTAGGGTGGGCCCTAATTCAATCTGACTGATATTGTTATAAGAAGAGAAAACTGGGACAACATCAAAAGAGAACTTAGGGGTGTGTACACACATCTTGCCAGCAGAAGAGAATGCTTATTTTTCCTCATCATTGCCACTATGAAGCTTTAACATTTTTTTTTTTTGAGTTTGGAAATCTAATAAGGGAAAAATCATATTTCTATGTTTTGATTTGCATTTATTCATTAATAAGGTTAAGCATTTTTTCAAAAGTTTGTCCACCATTCATGTTTTTATTTTTCTGAATTCTTCATATCTTTTGTTCATTTTTATGTTGCTTAAATTTTCATTATTACATATACAATATTTACAAATTAAATAACATTGCCTTTGTTTCTCATATGTTGCAAATATTTTTCCAGTTTGTGCCTTGTCCTCAAATTTGCTCATGATATTTTGTTTTGTTACATTCATTTTAAAAAAATGTAGTCAACTTTGTTGTCCTTTTCTTTTGTGGCTTCTGAGCTCATGATTTTTTAAATCTAAATGGGGTTTTTAGATGTGTAGATTAGGGAAATGCACAAAAGCATTTCATGAGGACATCAGCCACATGTTTTGTAAAATTTTCCATGATATCCTTGAGAGTAAAATGGAGAAATGAGGGTTGGATGATGATAATACGCATCAAAGTGCCTTTATAGTTTACTCAATAATGCAAACTATAAATGTATATGAAGAGTGCTGATTAATAGATCCTTGTCAACCTGGATTTCCTTGGCCTTGATAAAGATAAAAGGTATAATTTAACTATTTTCAGATAGCAGAAAGGTCAAGGTGGGATATTTAATCCCCTGGATAACAGAATCAAGATTGAAGAAGATCTTGACAGGCCAAAACATTGAGTTCAAAAATAAACAAGTCAAATTTAAAAGAGATAAATAAAAGATTTATATATATTTTTAAGTTCAAGTATACAAGAACAGATGGGAAGACCTGGGATACCAGACATTCATATAAATAACAACTTCAACAAAATTTTAGTTCATTGTGAGTTAATGGTATACTAGGAAAAGCAAGAAAGCCAATGTGGTCTTAGGTTCTTTCTGGGTTACTCAACAATATTTAATTTTTTTTAAATTAAAATACAGATAGACTTAGAGAATTTTGCCAAAAGGGTACAGAGATCCCCTTTTCATCTAGATTTCTTCAATGGCAACATCCTCTGTGATTACAATACAATGTTAAAATCATTGTACATTTGTGCATGCTACAGACCTTATCCATGATTCAGCAGTCTTTATATTCACTCATTTGTGTATGTGTGTATAGTTCCAAGCAGTTTTATCACATGTATAGATTCCTATATTCTTAACAGTTCTTAACTAATAATTGAAGTAAGGAAGAACAGACTTATCCATAGAGAAAAATTCATATATGTATTTCAGGAAAATTAAGCCTGGAATTTAACATAAGTGACAGATCCCAGATACAACAGAGGACACGGGGTGAACTTATACAAAGTGCTCCTAGTGTATCTTGGTGATGCTTCGTTTGCATTATCTCATCCAGTTCCCAGGGCTATGCTTAAGCTGCAGATAGACCAATTGTGGAACTGAAAGGAAATGAGACTTTTAGCAATAATTTTAAAGGTACCTTGAAGCCTTGTCATGTAACAAAGGGCTATAATGTGTCATTCCAGTGGCCATTAAGAGAGATTGGAGGCAGCTACAAAGCCAACTTTAGCTCAAGGAAAGTTTTACTAGCAAGGAGAGCTATAAAATGGTGGCATTTGGCTGCCATGACAGCAACAGGCAGAAATCATTCAAGCAGAGGTAGAGTGATCGCATTTCAAGAGGGAGGTAACGGGGGATTCTTAATCTCATTAAAGTTTGGATGAGAACATTAAAAGATTCAAGGACTCTATGTGGATGAATATCATAGAGAAGCTGGGATATTGGAGAGGATGGGTTTTGCTCTGCATTCCTGATTGGGGAAAGAAGAAGGGAAGGAAAGGGAGAGGGAAGAGGCTAAGAAGGAAGAAGAAGGGGATGACCCTAGTGGCACACATGTAGTAAAGAGATAACACAAATATTTTTATTTCTGGAACCTTATCCATCAACTTTATAAAGAATACAGATTGTGTTCAGTTATAGTGCCTATTAATTATAAAGATAAAGATACTGATAGTGGTTTGAGAGGTGTTTTTGTTACTCTGTCATTTTCTCTTCTTTGCCTTTCTGTTTCTCTCTTTTCTAAGTTGATGATACATGTTTCACCCTAAATAAAGTACAAGGTATAGGCTGCTGATACTGATTTGACTGATTTTTCTAATTTAACTTGATCAGATATGGGTGTTTGCTGGTGAGTTTGCATATATGTTTATGTGACACAAGTTGGTGGTGTTATTTGCCTACGTATTTATGTGATACTTGTTTGTTGATGGTCAAGATGTAAAGAAACTGGGGTTACAGAGAGGGTGCTGCTGTCATTCTCTGAGGCATGGCATAATTAAAGCCTGTGTAAGAGTGAATGCCTCTCCAATGGAGCTATAAGACAGCCTGCTCTAAAATCATTTTGAGGGAAAGAAAAGTTGTCAGGTGTATCAGTTTGCATTTCGTCCAATTGAACATAATGGAACACACAAATATAAAGACTTAAGCAAATGGAGATTTATTTATTTTTCACACAACAAGAAGCTCAGAGGTAGCAATTCTCAGCTTTAGTTCAGTGGCTTATTGATGTTAAGGCTCCTATCTCTTTAATTTTCTTGGTTCTTTCCTCATGGTTGCAAGATAGCTGCTACAGCTCCAGTTGCCATGTCAGTTTTCCAGGAAGGGACAAGAGAGAGGAAAGAAGGGCAAAGGAGGAAGGAAAAAGAGGAAGGGTTGACATAAACTTTTATCAGGAAATGCAAATGCCCTCCTAGAGATCCTTCTCTAGCAGACTTCCACTCATGTTTCCTTGGCCAGAATTTTCTACTCACAATGAATGGGGTACAAAATTTGACTGAGAAGTTTGTACAATGCTTTAATAATATGAAAAGAACGAAGACAGGGGAACAGATAGTTTTCTGTAGGTTTCAGATGGTTTAAGGACATTGACCTGTGAGGATGGACTATGACTTTCAGAGATTAACTTAACTTTATTTATAGCATTTGCCTTGTATATGCACATGTCTGGGATAAAAGAAGAAAGGTGGGGTGATAAGGATTTTGATAACTCCACTGAAATGAAATTATTTGCTGTACAGGATATGAACTAGGTCATAAAAACTTGTGGTATTGCTGCAGCCATTCTCTGGAAAAAAATCAATTTATATGAGCAATTTCTTCATAGTCTCTCTGTTTTTTATTGTAAACATGGTGAGATGATTTTCTGGGCTGATGCATTCTGGAACCAGCTTGGCTTTCAGAAGATCGTCTCTCTACTTTTGAGAGTTGTATTTTAGTAATTGAGACCAGAGCTTGACTCCCTGTGTCCACAATGGCACTAAATTAAATTAAGTATTTTGTGGAAAGAACAACGAAAGCCCAAATTCTGTTATTGTGCTATTTGTTTAATATGTATGAGCCTGCAGATCTTTTAAGTGTTAATGTAAAACAGATATTGCATTTGTAGGCTTCCAATGCTGGTCTTAGAAAATGTGTTTAGTAACATAACTGATTGTTTAAGGGGACTTTGAGTATCTGGCGAGGGAGGTTTGAATTAGCTCATTTTAAAATAAAGGGAAGCTAAGGGATAGGAGACTTAAGGAACTTTTCCCAAGTTTCCCAAGTAAAGCTGAGATTCAAAGTGCATCTTGTCTGCTCTAGTATCCATGGGATTCCTCTCCATTAGGAAGATGCCCTGAACTAAGCTAAGGATGCTTCATGGATGCTAAGCTCCATGAAGTAAGGAGAATTAGGTGTAGCTAGGTACAAGAATGAGGCTCAGATTGAAAAGTCTGTTCTGTAGGCCAGAAGTCACAGTGGTTTGATGTTGATTCTCTGTCCCTCTGATTTAGTATATGTGCATGATACAGTGATTTAGATGAGAGTTCATGAGATCGGTTTTGACAGCAACCAATGATCTTTTGCTATGGGTCTGGGTGCTGTCTGCCTGTTACTGCTTCCCAACACAAAGGGAAAGCAGCCTCAGATATTTGTCCTCATAGATGGGCCAGTACCCCCACAGGCTCTTGGCAAGCCCTTATAAAGCAGCTGCCACTGCATACCCAGCCACTTGGCATGTACCAGCCTGTCAGCCCAGTATCATCCAGGGAGGACACAGTTTCATTACCCCTCAGCTCTCCCCACCCACACCGGGAGAGGAGACTGGACATTTTTAAAGGAGCTTTTATTAAGGCGTGATTAAAAAGGGTGAAAAGGTATAAAAAGTGAGGTGCATTGAGCTGAATGAATTATTTCTGGCCACAGTTGAACTGAGCCAGTACCTCTCATTTTTCTTCATTTTAATCCTGTCTTAGGGACCTTGTTCCAAAGCCTGTCCTTGCAAGTTTCTCCTTTTCTTCTCCCTGTGGTGCCCATCCCCTCCAGCACAGAGGAGCTGCAGATGTGGTGGATAAACTTGTGCCAGGGCAAGGTGGAAGCATTCACTTTGCATTCAAAGGCTTTCTTTTTGAATGGCAAAGGCTGGTTTTCCCAGATTTTTTTAAAAACATGACTTGTTGATGGATATAATAGTATTAGTAAAAATAAAAATAAAAATAAACAGATTTTACTTACATTCCTGTTTTCATGTCCAGCTCTCTAGTGTCAGATTTGACACTCTTCAAGACAAACCATTATATATTCTATATACACATATACATGCATATCATTCCACATCCATGTGTGTATGCATCTGATATATACACACACACAGCTCTGCGTTTGGGCTATGGTTGTTGAGAGTGCTGGAGTAATGGATTGAGCTTATCTTTATCCACTTGTGTTCAAGCTCCCCTTTCTGTGTTAAGCAATTTAGCTGTAACTATCATGAGCCATTAAAATAGACATACGCTTGGGCTGGGCTTGGTGGCTCATGTCTGTAATCCCAGCACTTTGGGAGGCTGAGGCAGGTGGATCACTTGAAATCAGGAGTTCAAGACCAGCTTGGCCAATGTGGTGAAACCCCGTCTCTAATAAAAACACAAAAATTAGTTGGGCATGGTGGCACACACCTGTAAACCCAGCTACTCAGGAGACAGAGGCGGGAGAATAGCTTCCACCCAGAAGGCGGAGGTTGCAGTGAGCCAAGATTGTTCCTAGTCCACTGCACTGCAGCCTGGGCAACAGAGCTAGACTCTGTCTCAAAAAAAGACATACTCTGGGACACAGTAATTTCTTCTTGGGAAATTATACCAAAGAAATCACTTAAAGAGAAAACTATAAAATACATTGATGTATTTTTTTTAATATATGGGGTGAGTAATTTATAGTTTACAAGACTTTTCGCACTTATTATCTCATTTTATCTTGAAAACAATCCTCCAGGGTAGCCAGTTTTCTTTCATAGTTTATAAATAAGGAAATGGGCTTAGAAAGATGGTGTGATTTCTTTAAGGTTTCAGAGTTAAGTCAGTGATAGATTTTGGAAAGTTTTGCTTAGTTTGGAAGCAGAGAAACCCAACCAGGAGATAGGGTTGTGGATCAGAAAGATCCACAGCAAAGTACATGTGCTTTGAAAGAGAAAATAAGAAATCCAGGTCTTCAGGCTCCAAATTCAATGTCTGTCTGCTACACACTCACCATTCCCCATGAAGAAACTTGTTATTAACCTATGCTGTGCCAACCTGACAAACATCATAGAGTCTCTACATACTAAAATTATAGAAACTATGAAACAGAATGGAAAAGTATCTATAGTGTAGTTTAAGTTATAACATAAGATAAAAAGGTTGCATCTATATATAAATGTGTAATGTATGTATGTTTAAAGATAAAAATTATTAGAAGACAACATGGAAAAATAAAAACAGTTGTATTAAAGGGATTGGAACTACATTTTAATATTTTTTCCCTTACATACATAGAATTAACAATAAATTAAAATTCAAATAGTAATAAAAATAAACACCTGAGTGCAAGTACTGGGCTAGTTCATGCCTAATTCTCTTTAATCACAACTTCATGAGGTAGATATTATTATAATTTCCACTCTGCAGATTTTCACATCCCCATGTCTTAGGATGGTTAAATAACTTCTCCAAGATTATAAAGCTACGAGTTAAGAAGGGGAAAACCTAGGTTTTTTTCTCTGCTTCTTCCTATCCTAGATACCTGCAATCCTTCAATGTGTGTCCTGCAAAGGGGACCATAGGTCATTAAATTGTCCAACCCATCTTTCATGTTGTGTTTACATGGATTCCTCCTGCCCCCCGCCCCACTTTTTGATCATGGAAGAACTTTAGTTGATTGACAGACATTAGCATTCACAGAGTATGTGATTATGTAGAATACTTTTAGACCATCCATCAATACTTGATGAAATGCATTGAAGAAGTAGAAATTTACAATCTTTTTTGCAAAACAAAGACCTGGAATAGCAGAGGCTACTCTGAAGGACCATTCTGAGTATGTTGCTAAGACCTGGTCCTCTACATGTTTATCAGCAGCATTGACCAGAATTTTAGCTCACCTGGTAGGGGCATTTGACAATCTATGAGCTGCAGAAGGAGAAACTGTACCTCATATTGCAAGGAACAGTGCTAGTCCCAGACCTTTTCTTAAATCTCCAGGAAGAAAGCCAATGTTTTATTGCTCTTGGTCTGAATTGGCAGAATAAATGCCTCAGTTCTCTATGTCAGTTTGCCAAGATTTAAGTTTTTTGCTATGAAGAAAAGTTGTCCTCTCCCTGCAGAAAGAAGCAGTGTGAGTGTCTTGGTTGTACTGGGCCTGGAGTTTTCCCAGTGGTGTAAAATTCTTCCCAAGACCCGAGTAATGAACCCATTAGAGAATTCTCCTTCTTTGCTGCAGGTTACAGCATAGCTCGTCTGTAGGAATAGATTTCTCTTTGAAGGAGAGATTTATAGAAGGTCTTGCAGAATGGGACACAAAGTTGTCTCTCACTTGCGCCGGTGAAAGACCTGGCTCCCAAATACTTCTCCTTCACAGGATGGGGTTTTAATCTGCAGGCTCAGGTCCCTCGATCCTGACCTTTCTTGTTTCCTCCTTCCAGCATGTGCACTTTCTAGTCCTTCCTTGCGGATCTTTTTGATTAATGTCCCCTTTTACTTTGTTGGGTTTTCCTTATTTCCAAACTAAGCAAAATAGAGTCACCTCACTCTGCCTTCCCCCCTCCCTGCTTTTGTTTACTGCTCTGTTATTTTAAATCTTTTTTTTTTTTTTTTTTCTGAGACAGAGTCTCACTCTGTCATCCAGACTGGAGTGCAGTGGTGCAATCTCGGCTCACTGCAACCTGTGCCTCCTGAGTTCAAGCAATCCTCATGCCTCAGCCTCCTGAATAATTTTTGTATTTTTTAGTAGAGATGGGGTTTCATCATATTGACCAGCCTGGTCTAGAACGCCTGACCTCAGGTGGTCCAGCCCTCCTCCACCTCCCAAAGTGCTGAGATTATAGGCATGGGCCACTGCGCTGGGCCTGTTATTTTAAATCTTGAAATGTGTTCTTATTCTGGGGCTTTTATTCTTTGGTGTGAAAATTGGCCTAGTAGTAATTATCCTTAGTGCTACACGTGGCATCCCTCCTCTTCAAAGCACTTCATAAAGATTAACTAATTAATTATCTCGATTCCCCTTGTCCTGTGGGGACAATTCATATTTGGCCACCAATAGGAAGGAGAATGAAAATAATTCTTACTCTTTTCATAAATGGCTTCAGGCTTCAAAGTGCATTCCCATCATCAGCTAGAATACAAAATAAGGGAGAGAGGGGAAAGGAGAGATTTTGAGAGGAAATCCTTCTGCCTCCTTCATGAACTTCTTCATCAAGGAATTTGGTGCAGGTTCTTCAGGAGATAAATTATGTGGAGCCAGCTTTGTCAAAGGACATGAGCATGAGCTTAATCGCGAGACTAGTGTTCTTTCTTTTTTTAACCTTTAAGTTCAGGGGTCCATGTACAGGTTTGTTATGCAGGTAAACTTGTGTCATGGGGGTTTGTTATACAGATTATTTCATCACCCAGGTATTAAGCCTGGCACCCATTAGTTATTCTAAGCCTGATTTTCCTTCTGATTTAAAATCATGGAATGTTGGAGGATTCAGATCTTAGAGATTCAGGAAATCAACCCCTTGACTTTACAGAGGTGAAAACTAAGGCTGACAAAGGTAGATTATCTCAAGGTCACACAGAGTGGTTTGTTCCTTGGCCTGCCTTTGCTGTGTCTGTTAGATGAGATGTCTGCTCATCTTGAAGGTCTTATGAGAATGGATTAAATATATTGCTGGCCAGTGCCAGGCTTAGCTGACTGCATGGGGCTCCTGAGTGAAGGGGAAGTTACTTGCTACAGCCATTCCTGCTGGTGTGACAAAGAAAGATAGAAGAACCATTGTTGTGCAAAAATGCTCTCCTAGTACATTCAGGGAAAATGGGATATAGAATAATCATTTATCTTCAGAGAGTCAATGGCTATTTGATTTAAATAAACACTCCATTATGGTGTTCACTGTAGCAAATTCTGTAATTATAAGTTTTATGGCAACTCCCATTACTAAACTATTTTCATCCCTCTCCTAGCTGTCTGAAAAACTGTAAATTGGGTGGAAATTTCTGTGGCTAGACCCTGCCTGGTAGAGAATGCATGGCTTCTGGGAGCACAGGGAAGGAAAGAAAATCTCATTAGCTACTTCTAAGTTATTGTTGAATGGGAAGAAATGTAAGCATATTCCTTTTCCAGTTTGCAAAAGAGTTGAATGTTTCTCTTCTCTATTGTAAAATAAAAAAGGAGGCAGAAAGGCCTCATTTTCAAAGTTGTATAGAACCGTTAAGAATAGCTGAGAAAAAGGATGCTTTACTGAGTTACTTCTAAGCATGCTGTGATGCAGCTGTTTAGGATTTCAGCATCTAGTTTTGTATTTTCCTCTCTTCTCTCTTAATTATTGTGTCCTTGGAATCTTGAGTTCCTGGAATTAGATAAAGGAGGTGAAATCCTAGCTTGGGGAAGAGAGGCTTGGCAGGCATCCTAGGTTGTGGTCATTTCTGAGGTGGTAGGACCTAGCCTTAGGGTTAAGTGGATCAGATTGGTTTTGTACGTAGTTGATATAATGCCACATGCCAATGTGCCTGACAATCACATTTTGAGAACACATAGTTCCAGAACAGAATCAAGACATTAAAAAAGTCTTTCCTCATCCTGTCTTGAAAAGCAACTTTTATTATTTGATCATGAACAGACTTTTCATCGTCAGTCACTCTCTCGATTGTCTTCCCTGTGTGTTGTTTCCTCACCCCATCGTTCCTTGTGTCCTAATTCCATTCACCTTTCAAGGATTTCTTCAGTTTCTTAGCTTCCTCTACTCCCAACCTCCCTAAACCCCATCATCTTAGACTAGAAGTAAGTCTTCATTTTCAAAATTCAGAGAGAACTTACTTGCTGTACTATTGGATTAAGATATTTGCTTAAAATGTTCTATATGGTTTGCAAATTATTTTATATGCATTGCTTGTCTCCCTATCTAGAGTGTCAGTGCCTTGGAAACAGGGTCTGTCTTCTTTAATGAATCTGATTTTAATATCTAGAGGAAACCTAGGACATACTGTTTTCTTACTCAACAGTTTTGAGTTGTAACATAGTGTGTATGAAAATGTCTTATTTCTCTTATAAGCTCTATAAGCTCCTTTAGTATTTCATCTTTGGTGCTTACATTCATTTGATGCTTAATACATATTTGTTAAATGAATTATTTGTTATCACCTGAGCTTTTCAGGGAGGCTATTTCTCTTTAGCTTCCACACAAATCTCCAGATGCTTCTCATGTCTTTCATAGACATTGATGACTATTTCTGATGGAACATTTTCACAGCTACCACTAACTATTGCAGTGATTGTAGGTATAGGGGGTTATTTGTGGATGCTGTTGCCTTTCCTCTAATGCCCATGTCTTTGTAAAAATTATTTCTATGCTAAGTGCCCATTTGTGTACTTTTTTCTTCACCTTTCCTATATACATGGACATGAATGAAAACTGTAGTATTCTCGCTGGATTCTGCATGCTGCTTCCTTGTGATATGACTTCCAGAGTCCTTCAACTTTGTTTGAAAATCAGTAGGGATAAAAACACTGGTGAAAGTGTTCTCACAGCACTGACCTATGTAATCTGAAATTAAAATGGCCATAGCCCCCTCCTTGCCTCCCCCTCTTCTTCCCTAATGCTGCAGAGGCACAGCCGTCCAGCTGCCTAGTGTTTTCAGGTGGCTGTCCTGCCTTCTTCCTCTTCACTACACAACATCATGAAGGCGCTGCCTAAGGGCCCGGAATTCTGGCTGCTCTGTTGGCCTGGTTAACCTTTCTTAAAAACTTATTATCTTACTTTTAAAAAGCTCACAAGCATTATCTCCTAAAATAATAATAAACTTATTTTTGAGGCTTGAGGTTTTATTTGGCTCATCCTGTGGTTCTGTAGGTCAGTGTTTTTTAAGCTTCCTCATACATCTGCTGCATTCCAGAGCCTTAGTCCCAAAGAGTCAGTATTGCACTTTTCAGGCAGGGCGGAGTAGGTTGAGGCAGGAGAGGTCTTCAAGAACAGGGAGGCCCATGCAGCAGAGCAGAGGGGCAGCGGGAGCTTGGGAACCCAATGTATTTGCCTTGAACCTCAGCTCTAATGCCAAGCAGCTATGTACCCTTTCTGTTTCAAAATTGTATCATTTGATTTATTATTATTGAATTGTAGCATTCTTTATATATTGTAGCTACCAGTCATTTGCCATTTATGTAAATTGTAAATAATTTCCTCAAGCCTGTGACTTTCTTTTTTTTGGTCAATAATATTCTGTGATTTTTTAGTGGAAAACTAAAAAGAGAACAAAACAAAAAAAAGGATGTATCTTGTCCCTGCTTTGGGGAGGCTGGCCAGCTAGAAGGTGACTGGAACAGCGTTGGAGCAAAGGATCTGAGAAATGGCACAGAGGCAGGGCTACGCATCTGGTGTCTGTGGTCTTGGAGTAAAGAACTGTTTGTTATGATTGGAGTAATCTGAAAGAAGTTTTTAAATGAAACCTTGATGGTTGAGTAGAGGAGGAAGCAGGTGGAGTGGGGGTGAGGGAAGACTATTAGACGCCAAGGAGAGAGCAGGAACAAAGACCAATCGGTAAAAGTGCACGCGCGGTTTAGGCAGAGGCTGGCTGGCAGGATGCTGTGTGTGTGTGTGGGGGGGGGGAAAGCAAAACGAAGCAGAATAAATCAAAATCAAAACACGAAGACACTTTTTTTTTCTAAAGTAAATAAGCAATATTTATTCTTGTTTTATTTCTTGTAGCTGAAATTATTAATGTGGTAATATAACTAGCATTATTCCCATAGATGGACCGAAAATGCTGATGCCAATGCCAAGAACAGACGTGTCTTGAAAAGGTAGCAGCGAACGTGGAGTTACCAAAGCTTTCGAGTGGCTCCTGGACGGCGTGGAGGAGCCGGGCTGCAGAGATGCAGTTCATCGCAGGAGTTTTCCTGAATGGAAAGTCTCCATAGAATAGCAAAAATAACAAAAACTCAGTCAAGGGTCTTGAGGTCTAAATTTGCTGTGTGACCCTAGGGAAATCGTTCCATCTTTCTAGGTCTTAACATCCTCACCTGAAAAATGAAGTGCTTGGCCAAGAAAAGCTTGAAGCTTTATTTGGCTCATTCTGCGGTTCTGTAGGTCAGTATTTTTCAAGTTTCCTCACACGTTTGCTGCATTCACGATCCTTAGTCCCAAAGAGTCAGTATTGGGAGGTAACTGCACTTTTCAGTAAGACTCTCATGTTCCCCACTAAGCCCCCAAGGTTTCTTCTTCAGGTAAATCATGCTGAGAAAATCTGCAAAATCTGAGTTGGTCCACTCCACACTTGTTTTGCCCTTTCCAACTCTAGAGTATTGATTCCTGGAGGAAGAAGACTTATTTTTAACCTTTTTCTGCACTGAGTCCCAGGCAGTGTCAGACTTTCTTATTTTAAGAAAGCTTTATTGAGAACTCCTGGGTGCCAGGTATTGGGGTCACAAAGACAAAAATTTCCCTTAAGGGTTACTGTCCAATTGGAAGGACATACATGCAAATGTATAAATGCCTGGATATTTGTTAATTGATTAAATGGACATTTAATATTTTTTTTCAAACCCAGAGACCTAAATATTTATTGATTTTTCCCTGCGATCCCATTAAATAACAGTTCTCCAAGATCTTTGAAGGATTATAAGTTCATGGAAGGTCAGGGGAGATCATATCAGTCATTCTCATCCTTTTATAGGTACTTTCATTAAGAGTTAACTGTGTGCCAGGCACAGATCATTACCTAGATCTTTAATCCTAAGATTAAACAACAATATTTTTATGGAGAAGGAAACTGAGGCTCAGTGTGCGTTTTACTCTGAGCTCTGCCACTTATTGTGTGACCTCTGGCCAAGGTCACACAATAAGAGGCAGAGCTCAGAGTAAAACCCAGTGTGATATATCAAAATACAGTCTATACATCTTTCTTCCAAAGCAGTTTTCTTGTAGCAATTAAGTGTGCCTGTAACTCTTCAGCTAACCTCCAGAAAGTTAAGATGGCTATGTCTTTTATAAGATGTAATTATCTGAGAAACAAGTGACTAAAACTTGCAAAATCTGCAGGAATGAATTTCTAGGCTCTTTGGAATTTTTTTTGTCTTGCACCAACATCCTCTCAATGACAAGGAAGAGCAATTATGATAAAAGAGACCAGAAAGTAAAAGAAATAAACAATGTAGCAATTGCTCTGGAAAAACTATAGCTCATTTTTATTTTGATAATGACCTCTAATCTTTCCGGGGGAATTTTGAGCATGTATCTTATCTGAAAACATTTTTTGAACTTTGGCACTTTTATTGCCTTTACAAGAACAGCTGTCATTAAGGCATGACTCTCTTAGTTGCAATGAATGAAACAAATGTGTTTACCTGCTGACGTTCCAAACCACTTCTTGCTAGGAAACAAAGGTGTGAAACAGCTCTGGTGTTTATGTGAAAATAATTTTTTTTTCTAAATATTATTATGTTTTGTTTTGCACACTGCTTGGAATATACTTTTGATTTTCTTCACTTTAGATCAGGTCAACAATAATGATGCCCATCCAAAGCAAAATAGAATTCCTGTTGCCATTTAAGTGTATAATGTTTACCTCCTAATAATGGTTGGAAATGAAGTCTGGAATTACATCCAAGTTAATCTACTTATTCAGTCAGGCTGAATTTGACATTGATGATACAACTAAGAGGACCTAGGAAACAAATTATTTGTCTTTTTCCTCCTTTCATGAGGTACCCTATACTGGCAGTAAAATTTTCCTTAAATCAGAGGAAATAATTGACTTTACAGCTCCTTTTTTTTCTGAGATGGAGTCTTGCTCTGTCTCCCAGGTTGGATTGCAGTGGCGCAATTTCGGCTCACTGGAAACTCCGCTTCCCGGGTTCAAGTGATTCTCCTACCTCAGCCTCCCGAGTAGCTGGGATTACAGGCATACACCATCACACCCAGATAATTTTTGTATTTTTAGTAGAGGCAGAGTTTCGCCATATTGGCCACACTGGTTTCAAACTCCTGACCTCAGGTGACCCCCCAGCCTTGGTCTCCCAAAGTGCTGGGATTACAGGAGTGAGCCACCATGCCCAGCCAGTTCCTTTTAAAACTTGATCTAGGATACTCCTGATTTGGAAATTCTAGTGTTTAACATTTTTCTCAATTATGACTGCCCAGATTTAGCCAAGAGCAATTATAAGAGGAAAGACTGACTTAATCTTGACCCCTGGAGCCAGAGCTACTATACTGTGGCCAACTTCAACCCTATGCAAGATGTGGCTGCTGAGAGCTTCCTGTAGAGCCCCTGACATAGGATAAAGGGAAAATATGTCATTTTCAATCATACCAACATTGTGACCAAGTAATATTATGTCCTTTGAAGGACCTAAAATAGTGCTAAATTATATCATGACCAAGAAATATTTGTTTAGCATTTGCTCTGTGCCAGGCACTAGACTAGGTAGTAAGGATATAAAACTAGATAAGGTGTAATGTTTGTCTTCAAAGCTTTTCTTTATCTTGCAAGGGAGTAGAGAGGCTGGATTTTAAAAATAATTTATTAATGTATTAAAATTTTTTTTTAATTCATAAAATCCAAGTCCTGCACAAGATGACCGGACTTTTCTAATGATTCAGAATTATAAGGAAAATATATTGATTGCATTCCTTTTTTAGTGAAAATAGTGCATTCAGATTTGAAATGGTCGTTATTCACAATGATTTTTGACTGTTATGAATAAAGTTGTTATAAACATGTGTGTCTTTGTATGGACATATATTTTCATTTCTCTTTGGTAAAAAACCTGGAATGGGAATTGTTAGATCATGTGATATGTATATATTTAAATTTATGAGAAACCGCCAAATTTTCCAAAATGGTTGTCCTGTTTTACACTCCTGCCTGTAATGCATGAGAATTCTAGTTGCTTCATGTGGACACCAACACTGAATATTATTAGTCCTTTCACTTTTAGTCATTGTAGTGGCTGTGCAGAGATATTTTATTGTGGTTTTAATTTGCATTTCCAGGTGACTATTGATAATGAGCATCTTCTCATGTGCTCATTGATTATTCAAATACCTTATTTTGTAAAGTATCTTTTGCTCATTTTGAAATTGCATTGTTTGACTTACTGAGTTGTAGTGTTCTTTATATATTCTGGATACAAGTCCTTTGCCATGTTTGTAAATTGTAAATATTTTCTCCAGCCTGTGCCTTACCTTTTTATTTTTTTCAGTAGTATTTTTCAGCAAACAAGAGTGTTTAAAGTCCAATTTGTCTTTTTTTCTTTTCATGATTTATGCTTTTTGTGTTCTATATTAAAAATCTTGGCTTCCCTCAAGGTCATCACAAAGATTTCTCCTAATTTAAAAAAAAATTAGAAGGGAAGAAATCACAAAGATTTCTCCTATGTTTAGGCCTATGATATATTTTTAATTAACTTTTGCATATAGTATGAGGTAAGAGTCAAGGTTTATTTATTTTTATTTTTTTTTCCCATTTATTTATTTTATTGCATTTTAGGTTTTGGGGTACATGTGAAGAACATGCAAAATTGTTGCATAGGAACACACATGGCAGTGTGATTTGCTGCCTTCCTCCCCATCACCTACATCTGGCATTTCTCCCCCAGCTATCTCTCCCCAGCTTCCCACCCCCCACCCTACCTC
>NW_016107375.1:290455-302443 GCF_001604975.1 Cebus imitator | reverse complement strand
GACCGTGGAGCACCTCTGCCCGGGAATTTCCTAGTCTGTGGGCAATAAAAACGCGGCGTCCACTCACCCTCTGCGCTTTCACTGGGAGCTGCAATCCTGAGCTGTTCCTAAACGGCCATCTTGGATCCTACCTCAAGGTTTATTTTTAATCACATGGATATCTAGTTGCTTCAGCTCCAGTTATTGAAAACACTGTCCCTTCCCTTCATTGAATATCCCTGGCACCTTGGTTTAAAATCAAGTAACTATGTATTTGTTGTTCTATTTATGAACACTATTCTGCTCTATTGATTTGTAAATCTGACCTAATGCCAATACCACACTATCTTGAATAGTATAGGTTTATAGTAGGTTGTCATATCAGATAAGGTACCTGGTCTCCTAACCATTTTTTTCCTTAAAAGTTATTTTGATATTCATGGCTCTTTTCATTTTCATTTTAGAATATTTGTCAATTTCTATAAAATGCCTGTTAGAATTTTGATTGAGATATGATTCAATCTGTAGATTAATTTGAGGAGAACTGACATCTTAACGTATGGAATATTCCAATCCCTACGTATGGCATGAATCTCCATTTATTTAAGTCTTTTTAGTTTCTTCCAGCAATGTTTTATTGGTTTCAGTTACAGGTCTTACATATATATTGTTAAATTTATTCTTAATTTAACAAAATAATAATTTTTTAACATTTTTACATGATACTATATATGATATGTTTTAAAATTTCAATTTTTAATTGCTGTATATTGAATATATTAACTTTTCTATACTGGCCTTGTATCCTGAGACTTTGCTAAATCCACTTTTTAGCTCTTTTTGTAGATCTTTTTGTAGACTTTCTAGGAATTTCTATGTATATGGTCATTATGCTTGCAAATACTTTTAGTTCCTTTTTTCTAATCTGTGTATGTCTTTTTCTTTTTCTTTTCTTATTGTACTGCCTAAGGTCTCCAGTATAATGTGGGATAGAAGTGGTGAGAGTGGACATACTTGCCTTGTTTGCTCTCTTAGCAAACAAAAAATGTTAAGCTTTTAATTTTTTTGGTAGATGCCATTTGTCAAGTTGCTTAATTTGCTGAGGGGGGTGTATATGTGTGTTTTATTGTAAATGGGTATTGAATTTCACCAAATTTTTTCTGCATCTATTGAGAAGACATGTTACTTTTCCCGTTCAGTCTTTTGATATGGCACATTTCATTGACTGATTTTTGAGTTCAAATCACTATTGTTTCCTTTCATAAACTCTATTTGGCCATTGTAATAGTTAATTTTAGTGTCAACTTGATGGGCCCAAGGGATATCCAGATAGCTCCGGTAAAACATTATTTCTGGATGTGTCTGTGAGGGTATTTCAGAAGAGATTATAATGCATTTGAATCAGTGGACTGAGCAAAGAAGATCTGCCCTCACCAGTGTGGGTTGGCATAATCTAATCTATTGAAGGCCCAAGTAGAACAAAAAGACAGAGGAAGCATAAATTCTCTCTCTCTCTCTCTCTCTCTCTCTCTCTCTCTCTCTTTTTTTTGAGCTGGGATATCCATCTTCTCCTGCCTTTAGACATCTGAGTTTCTGGTTCTTGGGCCCTTAGATTCCAGGACTTACACCAGTGGCCGCTACTCGCCCCGCCTACCCCCTGCCAACCCTGTGACTCCTCTGACCCTTGGTTCTTAGGCCTTTCACCTTGGACTGGAAATTACACTATTGATTCCCCTGGTTCTCAGGCCTTCAGACACAGACTGAGTTATACCATTGGCTTTCATGGTTCTCCGGCTTGCACATGGTGTATCATGGGACTTTTTGGCTACCCTAATCACATGAGCCAGTTCCCATAAAAAGCTCCTCTTATATATCTCTATATATCCTATTGGCTGATTTCTCTGGAGAACCCTAGTACAGCCATGGTGTATTATACTTTATGTATATGTTTAATTTGCTATATTTTGTTAAAGATTTTTGTTTCTATGTTTATGAGTCATATTGGTTTATAACTTCATATTCTTTGTAATGTCTTTCTTTGTCTGATTTTAGTATGAAGTCAGTCCTAGCTTACTGCTTGTTTTTGTTGATATCCTCAACACAATCTATCTGCTTAGATACCTGCTCCATGCTTTCTCTTCTTGACCTTTGCTCATTTTACCTCTAAATTTTCTCTTCCCATTTGGTCCTGCACCTGGTACTTATTTGCTACTAGTGGATTTCTGGTTGAACTTCTCAAGACATTTGGAATCATTATACCTTTATGAAGAGGGCCCAGGACCTGGTTTATCACATTTCTCTTCATCCTACGTAACAATTGGTCAGAGCCTTCCAAAGCCCAGAGGACAAATGTACTGGCAGATATTCTTAGAAAAAGAAATCAGATGCAAACTAATATCCTTAGCAGGATGCATCTATTAGTAAATTCTTAACCTCTACTTTCAACTCTGAGAACTTGAAATTGATGTCTTTCACCAATTCGCTCTTCAATCTTTATGTGCTCTAGGTTCCTTCTCTTCTCATTTGAGATGCCTCTTAAGCAATCTCATTTAGTGTCATAGCTTCAACTGCCAACTATATCCTAACTCTGCCAGAGCTACTTTTTCAGCCCAGGTTCCTCTGCTGAGTTCCACACCCATGTATTTCTATTGCCTACTGTGTATCTTTTCCCTGAATTTCTACAAGGCTCCCATCTCAATGTGTATAATGTTCTTTTTATTTATTTTCATACTTACTGTTATAGTTGTATCCCATCTCAATGAATAAAACCCCGATTTGTCCCATTGCCCAAACTTCATCTTTGAATTCTCCCTGATTTCATCTGCTCCCTGATCCCACTTACTGTTTTCATCTATTTAAAAGTTCTTGATTTCATTTCCATTCTTTTTAAATTTTCATTTGTTGTTCAATGTTCCAAAATTACAGAATATAGTATAAAATGTATAATGTATATGTACAATTTAAAAATAATAAAGCACTCATGTTAAGAAATATATTACACTAATTTATTTAAATTTTTATTTTTAATTTAGTGGGTACATAGTAGATGTATATATTTATGGAGTACATGAGATGTTTTGATACAGGCATGCACTGTGGAATAATCACATCATGGAGAATGAGGTATCCATTCCCTCAAGTGTTGATCCTTTGTGTTACAAACAATCCAATTACACTTTTTAAATTATTATACTAATTGGAAATTCCCCTCTACTAGTGTACCTTCTCTTTTCCCCCAACCAGAGGTAACCACTGTCTTGATTCCTGTTTTAATCATTCTCTTGCTTTTATTTATAATTTTAACACTTGGTTAGGTATTATTAAAAGATACATAATTCAGTTTTGAAATACTTGGTAGCAAGAACAAATACCATTGTGCAAACAAAATGCAGTAGATGAGTGCTCTCAGTAGAAGATAGACTTAAGACTCTTAGATTCCCTGAGACTAAGAGTTGACAGGTACTTTTTCTAGGAGAATCAATAAGCAAAGTCATAAGATATTCTTGGAAACACAGGCTCACCTACTTGAAGTACTTGGCAGGGCTCCAGTGTGGGCTAGGTACTATATGTCCAGCAGGATTACAGGCATGGGAAGTCAGCTGCTGTGTATTTTCTTCTTCAAAGATGAACATGGCCTATTTTAAGCTCTCAGAGGTAGGTCGAAGCTGAACTTTTCCGTAGAATAAAATGAGTGTCCTAAGCTGGTCTGGTGTAGTAGGTATGGTGGGGAGAGTAAGGGCTTCATCAGCACTTGATGATCAAGATAAAGCAGGTACAGATTAGAATCTGGACCAGAGTCACCCAGGCATTCTGTTCTTAGGCCAATACAATGATACAATGACAGTGGGCATGCTAGTGTTGGCAATCTCTTGAATTACTCTGCTCTAATCTGCTCTTGTCACCCTCTCTGTCTGATTCATAGCAGTCATTCTGGGATGTTTCTTCCCTGTCTTCCTTGGAATTCTCTTCACTTTTTTCTTTGTTGCATTTGCTATTCTTTTGATTTACTCTATGGTTCTCTATCACCACAATCTAAGCATATCTTGAGAAAGAGCACATGAGAGATTAAATTTCTAAGATATTTCATATATTGAAATATTTTTATTTTTCCTCTGTATTTGATTGGCTATTTAGCTGGGTAGAGAATTCTAAATTGGAAATGATTTTTCTTCATAATTTTGAAGGCATTGCCTCTGACGTTGCTGTTGAAAAGACTAGAGCCAAGTTCGTCTCTTTTCTTTGCATGTAACTTGCTTTTTCTCTCCCGAAAATGTGTAGAATCCTTTCTTAATTATTGGTGATTTGCTGTCAGTTTAGTTTCATCTACTGTGTTGGAAATTCAGTGGGCTTTTTTGATGAGGTGACCCGTGCCTTTCAGTTCTGGAAGTTTTCTTGAATTATTTTCTTGATGATTTTCTCCTTTCTATTTTCTCTGTTCTATCTTTATACAACCTCCATTTTTCAGAGTTTGGGACTACTGGATGCATCCTTAATTTTATCTTTTCCCTTCTGTTTTCTATCATTTTGTCTTTTCACTCCAATTTCCAGATAATTGTGGCAACTCTGTCCTTTGGCATTTCTACTTAATTTCTATTTTTGCCATCAAAATTTAACTTCATTTAAAAACTTTTTAAATTGAGGATAAATTATACATACATAATTTACTGTATTTACCATTTTAAGTATACAGTTTAGTGATAATAAATACATTAACATTCTTTTTTTCCCTCCTTGCTACCCTTTCTAGCCTCTGCTAACTACAAAATTTGAGTTTTAAGAGCTTTTTGTTTTCTGAGTTTTTAAAAATCGTACTATTTTCTTGTTTCATGCATCCAATGTCTTCACTTACCTCTGGGAAGATAATAATGCTGGTTTCTTTCTCCTTGTATATTGCCTCTGTTTCCTCTGGGTTCCTTTCTTTTGTGTGTTTTGGCCTCTATTTGCCACATAGGAGTGTCAAGTATCCTTCATTTGTTTTCCCAAATCCACTCTCACTTTTTTCTCTACTCTGAGCCTTGGGTGGCTAGCCTCTATGGACAATATCAATGGGTTTCTGTGCCCTCTGGGTTTCATGTGGGCTTGGCCCATGGCAAGCACCAGGAGCTTAGAGGGAGTAAAGAGAATGATGTTGGGATATTTATGGCCCCAGCTCCCTTTCTGTGGGCTTACTACATGCCAGTTGTGCCCTTCAATCAAAAGTGTCTGCCAAGGAGTACTTTTCACACAACCCTGTCTGTTTCTGGGTTCTAGTAACTTTTCTTCCCTCCCTCATCCTTTCCGGCCTAGCAGTGGCAATGAAGACTTAGTGTAATTATCTTCAGGAGAGGCCATATCCCTTGTGGTTCATTTCTAGCTTCTAGTACTATAACAATATCATAACTTATTTTTTAGCCTTATGCGTTCCTTTTGAATCCATTCTTCATTCAACCACTAAGAAAATGATTTAAAACCGTTCTTCAGTGGTTTCTCACTGTCTACAGGATAAAATCCAAGCCTATAGATTGAGCTTAACCTGAGATATTATTTCTCTCAGCACCTTTTTATTTCTTTCTACTGGCACTGTATCTCGGGTTGCCAACAGTCAGAGTTTTAACGATTGCACCAGTACAACATGGCAGAGGCCATCACCACTCAGCCTGTAAACATGGATAGGGTTCTCATTGTCAGCCAGCTGGTGGGTGAACCAGCTCCAGAATCTCATTTTAAAGTTTGCTTCCTAGGACCATTTCTAGTAACAATAGTCTCAGGTTAAGTTCCCCAGCATGCATACTCTGAGATGGGGAGTGTTCTTGAGCATAAAATCAGTAAGGGAGGAAGCAGAATTAGGCAGTGGGAGGAAATGAATTGCAATGCAGTTGCAATAGAGGCCTCAGCTGATCCCATAGCAAACTGGTGGACTGAGTTAACCCTTCAGAGTTATCTAGCATTAAAGCAATGGGGAAGAACTTTTGTAGCCACCCGCCAGTCACTGGTTGTGGGCTGCCCCTGAGAAGGAGCCTTGATCTTGAGTTTAGCTCCCTTTGGATGAAGTAATTAATGCTCACAGAGGGACTCAGCTGTATCCAACAGGAGCCAACACTCCCAGCATGTTGGTACTGAATGGGGAATATCAGGATCACTAACTTCCATCCCAACATACAATGCACTGTATGTCTAGCTCCTGCCTCTCTCATCAGCTTGTCTCATGCCAGACCCTCTCACACATACCCAGTCCAACTATTCTGAAGCACTCCTAGTCTGGTATATGAGCTGTAGATTTTCTTTGCCCATTCTGTTTCAACTTTCTAAAACACCTTCCTCCAATTGCTTTTTGTGTTCCTAGTTGTACTTTAATCCTGCATATCTAAGATCACAGTTACTTCCCTGATTTCTGCTCTCCTGCCATAGTTTGAGTTTAAAGTCCCTTAAATTTGCTTTCAAACTCCTGTCACACATCACAGATCTTACCAGATTCTACTGAGATTCCCTGCAGACCTATCTATCTCTGTACTAAATTCTTGTCCCCTCCCCCTCAGGCCAGCTGGCATCTTATTTGTCTTTGAATACATAGCACCTGACAGATGCTTGCAGCATGGTAGGTATCTTACAAGTGTTAGGTGGAAGAAATGAACTGTTAGTGTCATTGCTTAAGTACATATTGTTTAATTTTTAAAATTCTCATTTTCACTGCTTTTACAGTTTTACCAAGAAATGACACTCACATAAAAATATTTACTGAATCCCACCTATGTAGACATGTGTTGAAAGATTTTTTGTAAATATCTCACATATCACAGTACCTGGTCTCTCAGAGTTCATTATTTACTAGGAGAAACAAATTTTAACAGGTAATTATTTATTATTCACAACAGAAGTTTAAATAAGATGTGGACATATGAATTGACTAATGGCTATCTCTGGCAGTAGACATTCATCTCTCTTGTTCTTTTTAGACTGTAGCTGTATCTACTAGTTAAAAAAATAGGATCAAAATTTTAATCCAAAAATTTTCAGATTTGGGCCATTTCTGTATGCTCCAATAACTATTTTGTCAAAGTGTTTAATTTGCTATTTTTGAAAATTTTTCAACCCGTTTGTCTGAATTTTCACACCTGGTATTATGTCACTAGCTACCTGATACGGCTATTTCCCACTGGATCTAGCTTTCTATAAGGCAGTGCTTTTCAAAATTTAATATGCATCCTAACTGCCTGGAGATCTTTGCAAAATGCAGATTCTGCTTCAGAAGGCCTAGAGTGGAATCCCAGATTCTGCATTTTGAACAATCTTGTAGGGGTCATTAATGTTGTTAGTCAAGGAACACATTTAGAGTAGCAAGGCTCTTAGACACATTTTTTTTTTTTAAAGAAACTACATTTGAAGTCATCTACATTTAGAAGATAAATGCTCACGTCTACTTCCTTACTAATTTTCCCTGGCAGCACTGTCTTAATAAATCATCATCTGGTGATCAGCTTCTAAGCACTGAAATGAAGACACCAGATGCCTCCCACTCCTTCTCTTGCTACCCAAATACTAATTCCTTGAGGTAACTGCTGGTATTAACCTTTATTACCTCTCATATCATAAACAACCCTAATTTTCAAATTCTTCAATAGAACTTTGGTTGAATTCATATTTTTAATCAATGAATAACATACTTATTTTTTAATGTTCAGCATTTTATAAATGAACTTGGTAATGAAGAAATAAATGTGTAGTATTTCTTCCTTCTGCCTTGCATACTCAGCATAAACTTGTTTCAACTATTTGAACAGTTTTTCAATTATATAGTTATTATCTATTCAGATATTGACCTTTTTCTGTTGGGATTTTCCCTCTGGTTCTTAAGTGTTGGTGATGTTTAACCAAAGATCAGTCTGACAGTGACATAGCTCTTAGGGAGGGAAATAATGATTATTGCTTGTGGGGTGGATGTGTTCCTATGTGGAGTCAGTGTTAGTAATGGGCATCTGGCCTTGAGAAATGCACTTGCTTGGAGGAGGAGGAGGATGCAACGCAATTGAGTTAAGCCCTTACTGAGATTACAGTATCTCCTTGGGATGAAAAATGATCAAATGTGAGATACTCTAGCTCAAAACTGGATAATGCTACCAGTGAATTTATCTCCAGAAAAATAATTTGCCCTGATTCCTGGTCCTCCAAGAATACTATCCAAACTAGGGTCAAATGAGAGTTGGATGATTAAGGGTACTATTTTCTGAAGTTGATTTTAATCTACTCTGTAGCAGAAAACCTATTTACTTAGACCACTTGAGATTTGGGGAACAGGTCTGCTTTGGCTGGAGTCCTGGGAATTGAGAGTTCATTGTGAGGTGTTTACATTTACAGAGTTCCCTCCAGGATAAACAACGACAGCAACAACACTGGCCACAACAACATGAACACTGCCCACAATTGGGCTGAAGATAAATTGAATCCCTTCCATTGGATGTGGAAGAGGAATAATGGAGGTATGAAGGGGTAGGACTGTTGGACAAGCATGATGGGAAGAAGGAAAAGGGTGTCTCCTAGAGAAATTTGACTTTAAAGGAAGAAATTGTTCTGGAGAGTAATCCAGACCCTGCAACAAAGCCTGTGGCTCAGAGAGGAGTAGCAGTTGGTTCTGGTGGACTGTTATTTAAGCAGCCTTACCCATCTTCCCTTGTGGTACCTGCAGGCTTAGGGACCCTTGTGTACAAGCTGAATGGCATAAGTTGATAGCATTGTGGGGTTCCAGCAAGACCACTGTACCTCCTCCCTTTCCTCATTTTAAACACAGCGTAAGTCAGAGGGAAAGAGCATAGCTCTTACGGATTTTCATTGATTGTACCTGGCCAGTGGTAGCATCATTTCTTCATGTGTGAGGCCACTTCTGAAGGTCAGAGCAGGCTCTTGCCTCCAAAAGCCTGGCTCAGCTCATTTATCCTGCCATGTGGATAGAGGAATGCATAAGAGGAAGAAAAGTTCCTCGGGACTGAAATCTCAGAGATGGGCCTCCAGTTCTGGATGAGGGAAGACACAGGAGTAGGAAGGGTGTGGAGTGGGAGGGCCTGGAGGGTGACACTGGTGAATACAGCTGCGAGGGGCCAGGAAGAGAGGAGGAGAGAAAAGGAGAGCCAAGGGGAATTTGAGAATTGCTGGTGGAGCCTGGCTACTCGGGGAATCCAGGGGAGCGCCATAAACCACGAACAGGAGAAAACCCAGTCAGAATATTTCTCTGAGTACATTTTCAAATGGAAGATGGAAGTAAGATTGATGCAGAGCAGGAGAGCCCCGAATTGGAGCTTAGCCTGGGGGTATTCTTGGCTTCACCCAGGGAGGAATTCAAGGGTGAGCCGGTGATATTGGCAACTTTTATTGAAGCGGCAGTGTGCAGCATCAGCAGAGGTACTGTTCCTTGTGGAGCAGGGCCACCCCGTAGGCAGTGCTCCCAGAGTGGCAGCTCAAAGGCAGTTCTGCAGTCATATTTATACCCACTTTTAATTACATGCAAATTAAGGGGCAGATGCAGAAATGTCCAGAAGGCATGCTAACTTCCAGATTGTTGGGTTGTTGCCATGGAAAGGGGTGGCAACTTCTGCGTATTGTCGAAATAGTAAATTGCCATGGCACACGGGTAGGCATGTCTATGGAAAGCTACTTCTGCCCTGCCCCTGTTTTAGCTAGTCTTCATTTTGCTGCAGTGTCCAAGTCCTGCCTCTGAAGTTGAGTCCCACCTCCTGAGTTGACTTCCCCCTCCTACCTCAACATGACCTTGAAAGAAAGAAAATAATCCAAGGGTCTAGGCTAATGGAAGAGCCAGGGAGATAACTGACTTGAGAACAGCATGAGTTTTGGGAAACTAGTTATGCTTTAAACTCACATCAACCTGATTTAATGAAATATAAGTCCATGTATATATAACTTATAAGAACCATCTTCTAAATATTGCTATATCAACACACTGGTATACAACTGTGTGTCCACTGGAATGGCCTTGGCCATCATACAATAGGTTCATTAGCGGAAAGAGAGGGAAATAGTTGTAGTTCTAGAAGCGAGGTTCTTAGAGGAGGAAAGGCCACAATTTAATGAACAAAAGTGTCAACTTATAGCCTTATCAGGTGTCCAGCCTTATGCAATGTGCTGGAAATTGGATGGTCCCTGCTCTTAAATAATGTTGTCTGGGAGAGGGTCATAGCAATCATGTGCTAGGATGATCAAAGGAGAAGCTGAAAGAATACATGTCAGAGGCTAGATGGTACCCAGATTGATTAGGGACTGTCCAGAAGACACATTCCTGGCATATTCATTGCATATCAAAAAACATTATTTCTAGCGAATACTTCAGACATATACAAATTTGTAAAGGATAAAACATTGGGTACTTATGTGCTCATCACCCAAATTAAGAAACAAAAGTAAAAACACAGATAAAATCCCTTGTGTAACCATTCCTGAGACATCTCGGTGAGTCTGAGTTTGCCTTGTCTCTAAGATCATCTTTTTTTTTTTTTTTAAGATGGGGTCTAGCTCCGTTGCCCAGGCTGCAGTGCAGTGGTGTGATCATGGCTCACTGAAACCTCTGTCTCCTGGATTCAAGCAATTCTCTGCCTCAGCCTCCCGAGTAGCTGGGATTACAGGCGCCTGCCACCACGCCCAGCTAATTCTTGTATTTTTAATCGACACGGAATTTCACCATCTTGGCCAGGCTGGTCTCGAACTCCTGACCTCGTGATCCACCTGCCTCAGCCTCCCAAAGTGCTGGGATTACAGGCGTAAGCCACTGCACCCGGCCAGCTGTCTTATTATAGGACCTAACACTTGCAGGTCCTTGGATGAATTAGTACTGTGATGGGTGATGAGATTATGAAATAAGGAAGGTTAGTCTCCAAAATACCTAACTGAAGGAATCTTTCCCCTTTAAAATGGAGTCTTTTTCTTACAGCTCAGAACTTGGGGATCAAGAGACCTCTTGCCTTATACCCAAGTTTGGGACTTGATTTCCTGTGAGGCCTAGGGTTTGAAATAATCCAGGGCAGAAATAAGAGCGTAAAGGAGCACTTAGTCACCCCTAAGCAGGCCTAAGCTGCTTATCTGTGTTAGAAAATAGGAACCTTCAAAGGAAACAATTGAAGAAACTGTCAGTGGAAAAGCTTTTAAAAATAATTTCCTTGTGAAACACGTAATGCTCTTATGCATAACTCTCTGACACTGCTGTTTAGCAGCCTCTTCCATTTGTATGAGTTCTGGAATATGAAACATTTCTTGTGCAGACTCAGAAAATAGCTTACTTATCACACTGTGCCTGTCAGCTGTATTGTGGGTGCCAGCCTAGTGCAGTGGTGCCATGGGTAAGGCTGGGTCTGGGTGATGTGTGTGTGCTGCTGAGATCAGGGTCTTTAGAAGTCACGGTGCCTGAAGGTTTAAAAAAGAGCAAATGAATTAGCTGCACTCTACCTGCCTGTCATTCTCAAAGGCCTGGTGGGAGCATAGTTCTGTTGGGTCCTCTGGGCTGGGAAGGTTCCACTGAAGAGTAACAATGATCCTGGATAACATATATCTCTCATTTTTGGCTGTTGTAGTCTGCAGCAAGGGCATAGCTGAAGGATTCCAGAAAGATTCAGCAGGTTTGAGGACTCACAGTTCATTGGATCATGTGGCTAAATTCCACAAAATATTGTGAAAATAATGGTAGCCTACTAGTATTGAGCACTTACTATGGAAGCACGAACAATGCATTGAGCTTTTATTTTTTAGCACATTATCATATTGATTCTTACACCAAACACTATTAGGTAGTTTTATTATTCCCCACTTTAGGAATGAACAGGTTAAATAACTTTCCTAGGGCCACACAGTCTAGAAGTTGCAGGGCTAGGGTTGTAATGTAGATTAATTGGCTTCAAAGTCTGTGTTCTTTTCACCTTGCCAATGATTCCCTAATTAGTGTGCACAACAAAAGCCAGAGACCTGGTTCCTATCATTTTGAGATTCTTATTTATTAGGTATGAAGTGAGGCTGCATTTTTTTTTTTTTTTTTTTTTT
>NW_016107375.1:221718-290345 GCF_001604975.1 Cebus imitator | reverse complement strand
CACCATGCCCAGCTAATTTTTTGTATTTTTAGTAGAGACGGGGTTTCACCATGTTGACCAGGATGGTCTCGATCTCTTGACCTCGTGATCCACCCACCTCGGCCTCCCACAGTGCTGGGATTACAGGCTTGAGCCACCATGCCCGGCCTGGGGCTGCATTTTTAATGTACATTTTAAACACGCTCCACAGGTGATTTTGATGCAGGTGGTTGAAGTCCCATCTTAATCCTTTTGTGCTGTTATAACAAAATACCACAAACTGGGGAATTTATAAACAATGAATATTTATTTTTATGGTTCTGGAGACTTGGAAGTCTGAGATCAAGATGCCAGCAGGTTTGGTGTCTGGTGAGAGTTGCTCTCTGCTTGCAAGATGATGCCTTGTTGCTGCACCCCAGGAAGGACAAATGCTGGCTTCTCACATGGTGGGAGGGATAAAAGAGCAAAAGAGAAAGGCACGTTTAACTTTGAGTTTTTGTTTCTTTTTGTTTTGAGACCGAGTCTCACTCTGTTACCCAGGCTAGAGAGCAGTGGCGCGATCTCGGCTCACAACCTCCACCTCCTGGGTTCAAGCAATTCTCCTGCCTCAGCCTCCTGAGTAGCTGGGACTGCAGGGTGAGCCACCATGTCCAGCTAATTTTTTTTGTATTTTTAGTAGAGATGGGATTTCACAATGTTGGCCAGCTGGTCTCAAACTCCTAACCTCAAGTGATACGTCTGCCTTGGCCTCCCAGAGTGCTGGAATTACAAGCATGAGCCATTGCACCTGGCCCATTGAGTTCTTTTATAACCGTGCAAATCTCATTCATGAGCCCGGAGCCCTCATGACTTAATTACCTCTCAAAAGCCACACCTATTAATACTGTTGCCTTGGGATTCAGTTCCAATATGAATTTTGAAGAGAACAACCATCATTCAAACCATAGGAAATATCACTACTAGAGACTAAGTGTTTATGTCCGCCCAAAATTTCTGTGTTGAAACCCAGGCCTTTGGGAGGTGATTAGGTCAGAAGGGTGAAGCCCTCATCAATGAGAATCAAGATTTATCTAATTAGACTAATGGAGGGATTAGTGTCCTTACAAAAGAAACCCCAGATAGCCTCCTCACCCCTCTGCCACGTGACAACACAGTGAGAAGATGGCTATGTCTGAACCAGGAAGCCCTCACTGAACACTGAATCTGCTGTGACTAATCTTGGACTTCCCAGCTTCAGAACTACGGGAAATGAATTGCTGATGTTTATAAGCCACCCAGTCTATGGTATTCTGTTATGGCAACCTAAATGGACCAAGACAACCATACTCTAAGAAACACTGGAATGTGCCTATACCAATGGCCCAGACATTTTCTGGGCATCTGCAGCCATGTAGAAGAGAGAATCTGTCACAGAAAGTGGGGTGTTAACTCAGATGGGTTAGCTTCCCTGTCCAGGCGACCTACAAGGGGTACACTTCAGCTTCCCAGTGGTTTGGGCTCCAGGGTGGGGTTGGCATGAGTGTGTGTTCCCAGCCCGGACCTCTGGATCTGCTGAAGAGAAACCCAAAGGTCCAGGTGTTTTCTGAAACTTCACTTCTGTCCATCTAGTTATAAGTTCTGGGTGGCAGCCAGTGAGATCTGGATATCTTGGGCCTTCCTGGACACCATTGTCTCAGTTTCAAATCCATGTATTATGATTGATTGGAACTGAACAGATTTGGGGCAGGATTCATGACTTCATTTCTTGGCAACATGCTTCCAGTGGCACATTCTCCACCCATTACTGGGGAGCCAGTGGGACCACTTCCACCTCAGAACAAGGCCTGCAAGGAAGGAGAGTGCAAATCAATGCTTCTGGGTCTGGCATAAAGTAAATTCTCAGTAAATGCCAATAGAATGAATTCTCCTTGAGAAACAAATTTAGCAGGTCATAGTCTCCACCGGTCCTCACCCAAGCAGGTGGGAAAAGTCAAATTGGCTGGGGTCCCCATTTTCCCTTCCTCCCTCCTTCTCTAGCACTAGCTCTTATTTTCCACCTCAGTATGAAGAGTCCTCACGACCACTGAGGATCCTCCTGGAAATGGTGCGTCATGGAAAGGAAGAGGTGTTTTCTAATGCAGTACCATTACACTAGTTAAGATGTTCTGGGGTATGTTGGGTTGCATAATAGAATCAGGAAAACTCCCCTCAAATTGATACACGTGGCTGGGCGTGGTGGTCCACGCCTATAATCCCATCACTTTGGGAGGCTGAGGTGAACAAATCACCTGAGGTCAGAAGTTTGAGACCAGCCTGGCCAACATGGCACAACTCCATCTCTACTAAAAATATAAAAATTAGTCAGATGTGGTGGTGTGTGCCTGTAGTCCCAGCTACTCAGGAGGCTGAGGCAGGAATCACTTGAACCCGGGAAGCAGAGGTTGCAGTGAGCCGAGATTGTGCCGCTGCATTCCAGCCTGAGCAACAGAGTGAGAATCCATCTCAAAAAAGAAAAAATTAATACACTAAAATTCAGCCAGTTTTCACCCTGGCATATAAAAGATATGGCTGCAAAGCCACCTATTGAGAAACTCTGGGAGACTTAGAAAACTTCCAGTCAAAGCTGTCTGACCTGTGTCTAATTTTCACAGTATCGGGTCAAAGGATTTATCAGCTAATTCAAGATAAAATGTCGGTGATTCACTATGCTCTCCTGAAGAGGTTCACATTTTAAAGGAGAGGGCATGAGAAAAAGAGACAATACTCTAATAAAAGCACTCCAGGAAGTGATCGCAAACACTTGGGAATACCTTGGGAATAAGATGCAAGTTTGAACCATTCAGATCAGAGATCTCAGCAGGAGTAGCCTACAACTTATCCTGTTGTGGGCCCTGTACAAGTGTGCTGGGACCCCTGGGCACAGGTGACACTTCCCTGAGGACGTGTTGAATCTGAGTTGAGGATCTTAGTTGCAGCGGTCACCTCTGCAGCCATCTGCTGTGGGAGATTCCTGGCTGCACAGGGGTGTCTTCTTAGAGTGGCCTCTCCGTGGCACTCAGGTAATGCATCCCCAGTTGATCTCTTGGAGATCATCAAAGCAATCTTCAATGCACTAGAACAATAGTTGTCCATTGGGGCTGATTTCCACTCCTCGCCCCTCCCCACTAAAGGAACATTTGGCAATATCTGGAGACATTTTTGGTTGTCATAACTGGGATGGGGTCTGGTGATGTTGCTATTGGCCTCTAGTAGGTAGAGGCCAGGGGTGCTTCTAAACATTGTACAATGCACAGGACAGCAAAAAGTTATTCAGTCCAAACATCAGTAGTGCTGATGTTGAGAAATGCCGCACAAGCAGAAGCCTACTGGGAGATACACGCACATTCTGAATACCTGGGCAGTGGGGACAGGCGAGTAGCTGCTATCTGGGCTGGTGGGGGATTCTTCCCAGTGTCAGGGACACTGGGAATGGTCTGAGCTATAGCTCAGATATCTAAATCCAGTGATATATAATCCAGGCTGGAAGCAGCCCTGCCTGCCATTTCCCTTTAGGAATGACAAGAGAAAACCGCAGTGCAACCTGCCTCTTTCTCCTTTTCCCCAGGACTCCTGGGAGGAGGGAACATATCCCTGCTCTCAGGCCTGAATGTCCTGGATGAAATGAAAAGGCTGGGGACAAGTGGTGTACTGGGCTAGGAATGGCCCCCTTCCGTCTTTATGTTCATTTCTGGAGAGGGTCTTTAGCATGCAAGGTTCTTGGGGGCAGAAAGGGAGCCAGGTTTGCTTTGGTCATAATTGTGATCACAGATTTTAGCATGGAGTTTGACACATTCAGGCACTCATTAAATATCTGTTGAACTAATGGATGCGAGGATACCTGTGGAGCTTGAATAATTTTCAGATGTTTTTCACTCCAGACTCTGGGAGCAGCTCCCGGTGAAAGAGAAGAGAGTCGTCTAAGGGAGAAAGTAGGAGCAGGTTCTCATCTTCCCTCTTGTCTAGGCCTGGCTTGGCGCTGTGCCCCTTAATTCATTCGATGCGATCTGGTCCTTCGCACACAGGCTTTGTAGTGAGATGTATCTATGCTTGTGCCCTGCTCTCCTACTTCCAGGCAGTATTAAGTTGGTCTAGCAGCTTACCCTCAGTGAGCCTCTGCTGCCTGTAACTTAGAGATAATAGCAGTTCTCTACTTGGTTCTTAAAGTTTTAGAGGTTTACGTGAAATAATGTGTAATGAGTAAAGAGGCCAAGAGATTTTCCCAAGAAGCCTGTAGTTAGAGGGCCACATAGAAGGGTAAACAAGCAAAGACTGAACAATGTCAGTGTCACAGTAGAAACATAAATGAAATAATATATGCAAACTCCTAGCCTAATGCCTGAAACTTGAGAGAGGATTCAACAAATATTAGTTGCCTTCTCCTTATGATAGTGCCACGGAGCTCTAGAGGAGGAAGGGACATGGGAGAAAAGCTAGGCATACATTTTGAGCCATAGCAGGAGGAGGCTAAAGAAGTTTATATTTGAGGGCCTCAATTTGCTTCTTGTAATAGAGGACAATGTCATTGCTGGAGAAAGGGAAGGAAATGCGGATAAGATTTGGACTTGGGAAGGATGGGGAGAGTATGGGAGTTGATGTGGAAAATGGGGATCAAATGGGAATGAGAATGTGCATGCTAGCACACAGATAAGATTGCAGTTAAATTTTTTTTTCTAGACAAGTATCTAGGCCTTTTCCTGGTTTTCCGCTGCACTGTGGATCCATTGTTGCAAGAGGAAGCCCTGGTGCAAGTTGGGCACATGGGCTGTCAAGAGGGCAAGGATATTGATACCACTGATGAGAGCACAGGTGACTTAGTGTGGTCCAAGGTGGTTGGAGGGGAATGTGAATCCAGACAGTGGGGAGCAGATGAGGAAAAGGAGCTGGCAGACTGGGACTATGAGGAGACAGGGAGAAGGGAAGCAGGCAAAGTAGAAGGGCAGAAAATGGCCCAGACAAGAGGATGGCAGAGTTTTCTATTTTGCAGAAATGGAAGTTCTGGGGGATAAGATGCTCCACAGCGAGGCTGTGAGAATGGGTTGCTGAAGAAGGTGAGGTCCTTGGGCACTGAATTTACCCAGGGTGATGGTAGAGGGTGAGGCAGGCTGGAAGCAGAGCCATGTGGAAAATCCTTGCTACTTGTTATGGATTGAATTTTGAATTCTTTCCACCAAAACGTATGTTGAAATCCTAATCCCCAGAACCTCAGAAGGTGAGCTTATATGGAGATAGAGTCACTAAAGCTGCAATTAGGTAAGTTAAGGTGAGGTTATCAGAGGAAGGTGGCCCCAATCCAATATGACTGGTGTCCTTGTAAGAGAGAAGGCCACGTGATGACCCAGAGATACATAGGGAGAAAATGGCCATATGAGGACAGAGGCAGAGACTGGGGTGATGCAAGAAAGGATTCTCCCACACAAGTTTCAGAGGCAGCACCACCCTGCTGACACCAGGATACTATCCTTGAGTCAATAGAACGTGAGAGGATAAACTTCTGTTATATAAGCCCAGTTAGTTTGTGGTACTTTTTTACAGCAGTCCTAGGAAATTAACATACCCGTGTTTGCCCTTTGTTCAGCCCTACTCATCCTTTAAGGCCCACTCAGCCTCAGCTTCTCCATCAAACCCCTTTCCAAAGCCCCTGGTCACACTGACCTCCTCTGCCTTCCTTCTCAGAATTCCAGTGATGCTTGAAGCCTGGCACAATTATGCATAATTTTGGCATGTAATTTCAATCTGTCATATGTTTTTCTTCAACTTGATTCAAGATTCGTCTTTACCTAAGGTGTAAGTACCTAACTTTCTTGAATTTCTCACACCGCATAAGGCAGTGCTCAGCAGGTAGCTCCCTGATCGCTACTTGTGAACATCTTGCTGGCAGTTATGTAATACAGTTTAAGCTTGATCCCCTCATCTAGGTCACTTGCAGTGCACTTTTCTGGGGCACCACTACCCTGCTGGGGTTTGAATACTAATGAGCTCACTTGGCTCATTATAGAAAACTATAAAATACACAACAGTCCAAAAAGTCATAATGTATTTTTTTTTGAGTTGATAACAATTTCTTTAACCATGAGAACATTTAAAATACAGGAGTGCTTGGTTTTAAAGAAACCTAAATACCAAAGTACACACACAACTGATTCAATGGTAGGGATGGGAAGAAAGAATTATTAACACAAAAATTTAAAATATCAATTGCCTTATTCCTTAGTGCATTTTTTTCTTCTTCAATAACTAAAAAAGTTGGATTTATACAACTTTCTGGGTGCATGTGTTGTATAAAATGAGGTATACTTGTAACATAAATGAACAAAACTTGGAAAAAGTAGGAGACAGAAACTTTATATAAAAGGGATTTATGAATAAATACATGCAGGACTGTGCAGATAATACCCTGGAAAGTTTGCAAAAAAAACCCCAAAATGGTAATGGTGATTGTGTCTGAAGAGGAAACTGGAGAACTAGGTGCCAGGGGAAGGAAAGAGAGGGAGATTTTTCACTTTACCCTATTTTGTGCTGTTTAATTTTTTTTTTTTTTTTTTTTTTTTAAGAAAACGTATATTCATGAGGGAGAGTGAAAGGAAGGGAGACAAGGGAAGGAGGAAAAAAGGAAAGAGAAGAAATAAAGGTAGCTGAGGCTGGAAAGCAAGGCTTTAGAAAGCAAAGATGAGAATATTACAGTGATGAATGATTGACACTCGGATGTGGGGTGGAAGCCTGTGCTTAAATGCAGGGAGAGAGAAGTGCACGAGTGTGCACACACGTGTAAACACACACATGTGTAAACACATGCATGCACATACACTATTCATGATCAGGTCTACTGTGCTTCAAAAAGCCATTTGCTCTTTAGGCTTTTCAGGGGGCAAGATGAAGTCATTCATGTTGTCAACCCAATTGCCTAGGCAGGATTTCCCTGTATCCCAATGCCTCCTCACAGAGATCCTCAGTTACTTGGCCCCTTTAAATACTACACACAATCTCTTGGGTCCTCTTCCCCTATGAGAGCCTTTCCCCATGTCATTTATTCTTCCTGTAGATCTCAAATTATGCCTTTCTTGATGAATTGCAGCCAGAAGGTAATAGAATGAGAGCATTTTAGAGCTCAAGGGGACACTGAAAACAATGGGCTCCAATCTTCCTACATTGGATAATTCACAGAGAGAGAACTTACCTTAGGTCAAGTGTCTCAGAGAATTTATAAGCTGGTTAAATGGCAGAGCTGGGCCTGAGCTCCAGGGCTCTTAACCCCTATCCATTCTCTTCCCACAATATTACAGACCGACACCATAGGACACACCTCTCCCTACATCAGAGTGATGGACAGAACAGGGAACCTTGCTGGGAATGTTATGGAGAAGAGTGTTTGCGATTCAGACAGCAGCAGAACTGAATTATTGATAAGGCTCCCTTGAGAAGTTCATTAACTTGAATGCATTGGCTAACTTCCTTGAGGAAACAAATAGCTCCCTTGAAGGATCTGTTCTTTTAAGGAATAGTTTTGGGATGCCTCATTGATCAATGGTTTGGGTTTTAATACTCTCTGGGCAGTTCCTGATTCTTCACTGCATTCATCTCGGCCAGTCCAATGCCTGACACATAGTAGGCATATCACAAATTTGTGTGGTGTCAATGCACTGCTTTATCACCTATACAGGAGGGAGACATCCAATCCCTCTCTCTGGTTTTACAACCAAACTACATTCATTTTGAAGAAGAATCCAGATGAAAAGAGGTGTTAACAACAGAGAAAAGGCAGAAGCAGAGTCTGTGTGCACACATATTCTGGTGTGTGTACAATCAATGGGAGATGAGGAGACCTAGAATTGGCTCCATGCTCTCTGGCCCTCAGGAACACTGGGATGACAGCTTCTCTGGACTTGGTGGGATGATGCTGTTTGGGGAAACAATGTAGCTTTGAGGGAGGTGGGTGGACAGACAGCAGGGACATATTTTCTGAGGCAGCTTGGTGGGGGAAAAGAACGCCAGCTGGGAAATGAAACAGTCCAGGAACCAAGAACACATGCTGAAAGGCATGAAAATTGGCAAGTATGGTGAAGACATGTTGGAGAAACACAGGAACACAGATGCACTGAGAGCTGCAAGACAGTGGAGTTGGCCATCTCCCACCCTCCTGACTCCAAAGCAGCAGAAGCTCTTCTTTGGCTGAGAGTCTAAAGAGATGGCTATAGTACAGAATGTCTGTGGACTGAAGTAATAACCTGAGCTCCTTGGCCATGGAGACTCATGTACATCATCATTCTCTCAACTTAATGAGAATTTTAGAGGAAACCATGTTCCCTGCCCCAGAAAAATATAAACAAGGATTACAGCAAACTCTGTGTGGGAGGGAAGCCTTTTTTCTTTTAGTCATATGCACTTTCCATGGCCCCTTAGAACCAGAGGCTGAAGAAAGCTTTGAGTTCGCCTGATCTAACCTTCATTTTATAAGTGAAGACATCAAGGTCTAAAGACAGGATTGTGACATTCCTAGGCTCACAAAACCAGCAAGAGATGGAAACAGTAGTCAAAACCAGGCCTTCCTGTTTGAAACTGCATGTGCTTCTAAGTCTAGCAGTGGCCTCGCTGCAGCTTCTGTCAGGCATCTTGGGGTTCAAGGTCAACATGTAAATCATTATAAACATCAATGCAGTGCGGCACAGGATGGTCACCAGTGTTCTCTGCAGAATGACAAATCAAGCCAAGTTTCCTTGTGCTCTTTCATTTGCTTATCCCAAGCCCTCTTTTTTTGGTGTCTGGTTTCCTCTCATTCCATGCCTGCCTCATGCTGTATCTGGTGTGTGAATGCCCAGGGAATGTGTCCACCTGGCCAGACTTTCTTCCCTTGAAGTATCCAGAAGACACTTTTTCCTCTGCAACTTGGGTTATGGTTCAGAACTTTTATTTCTCCCCAACAGAGCAGCACTCCACAACATGATTTGAATGCATGATTTGCATTTAACCCTACAAGAATTAAGCCTGTTAGCCCATCTGACTCACTCATTGGTATGCTGTCTACTTTCCTGGTGTATCCTTTCCAATTATACTTCTCTATGTCAGAAGGGCTGGGAGGGAGGAGGCAACCACTTGGCACAAGTGACCAACCCCTGATGTAGCTGATGGTGAGGCAGAGATAGAGGAGTACACAGCACTAGGTTCCCTTCCTATCCTCTGAGTCTCTAGTATTCCCTGGGTTCCTGATGCCGACCTACTTCATTTTAGTACAACTAATGTCTAGTGAATCCTTCCATGAGCAGTACTCTGGGAGTCACATACACATTGTCTCATTCTTTCTTTCTGCTTGGGATACAGGCAACTTCATACTGCAGGCTTAGAAAACGAGGTACCTTGTTAATAAGAGAATTTGGGATTTTCACTAAGGTTGAAGTCCACTGCACTTCATTTTTTTAAATTTTACTTTAAGCTCTGGGGTACCTGTGCAGCTCTTGCAGGCATGTTACATAGGTATACACATGCCATGGTGGTTTGCTGCATCCATCCCCCCATCACCTACATTAAGTATTTCTCCTAATGTTATGCCTCCCCAATCTTGCAACCCCCTGCTGTCCCTCGCCAGCCCCCCTCACCCCTCAACAGACGCCAGTATGTGATGTTCCCTTCCCTGTGTCCATGTGTTCTCATTGTTCAATATCCACTTATGAGTGAGAACATGCAGTGTTTGGTTTTCTGTTCTTGTGTCAGTTTGCTGAGAATGATGCTTTCTAGATTCATCCATGTCCCTGTAAAGGACATGAACTCATCCTTTTTTATGGTTGCATAGTATTCCACGGTATATATGTGCCGCATTTTCTTTATCCAGTCTATTGTTGATGGGCATTTGGGTTGGTTACAGGTCTTTGCTATTGTAAACAGTGCCACAATGGACATACATGTGCATGTCTTTACAATAGAATGATTTATAATTTTTTGGGTATATACCCAGTAATGGGATTGCTGGGTCAAATGGAATTTCTATTTCTAGGTCCTTGAGGAATCGCCACACTGTCTTCCACAATGGGTGAACTAATTTACACTCTTCCCAACAGTGTAAAAGCATTCCCATTTCTTCACATCCTCTCCAGCATCTGTTGTCTCCAGATTTTTTAATGATTGCCATTCTAACTGGCATGAGATAGTATCTCAATGTGGTTTTGATTTGCATTTCTCTGATGACCAGTGATGATGAGCATTTTTTCATATGTTTCTTAGCTCAAAAATGAAATGTCTTCTTTTGAAAAGTGTCAGTTCATATTCTTCACACACTTTTTGATTTTTTTTATTGTATATTTGTTTTAGTTCTTTGTAGATTTTGTATATTAGCTCTTTGTCAAATGGGTGGCTTGCAAAAATGTTTTCCCATTCTGTTGCTTGCCGGTTCACTCTAATGATTGTTTCTTTTGCTGTGCAAAGTCTACTGCACTTCTTAGGGCACCACTTTTCCTCCCCAGATCAAGTGTTTTTTGCCCTTGCCTCTTCCTTGATTCTCAAAATGAATTCTGCTTTTTAAAATTACTGGCTGGGACATTGACTTTTTGTGAATGAATGATGTAAACCTACTTATTCTAAAGGGAAAATTGAGTAAGAGAGAGACCATCTGATTTCAGTATGTAGTACAGTGTTGATGGTGAATACTAACCTGTAGAATCATCGTCATCTTGCCTTACCCCCCAGAAGTGACGGGAAAGGGAACTTGTGGGTTAATTAGAAAAAGCATTCCATAGGTGTTCAACATTGTTTTTGTCTGTGATGAACTGAATGACCAAGGAGAATACCCTGGAATGGCAAGCTGCTGGGTCAGCTTGACATAGATGGCTGTGGCTGATGGAATTCAGCCAAGACAATGGCCTTACCTCCTCCTCACCTATAAGGCCCTGGGACAGGTTCAGGAGCTTAATGGGAAACACCAGAGTGGAGCTTGTGGCACTGTGCAAAGAACACAGGCTGTAGTCCAGAGACCTGGCTTCTCTCAGGCCATTGGAAATGTCTTTCCCAGGTCCGAGTTAGACTGTATGGCCTTTCCAACTCTTACATTCTAGATTTCTGTACCTCTGGTCTCTGTTTCATATCACAGATTTTTAAAATGCTTGAGCTTGTATTTACCTCTTCCTTTGGTGTTTTCCTCAATAAGTCAAACATTTTCACATGATACTCTTTCTAGACCCAAACCCTCTGCTCTCAAATACCAACTACTGAACTCTGCCATGGCAGCCAAATATAGCCATAGACAATATGTAAGTGAAAGCAGGTGGCTGTGTTCCAACAGAAAGAATTTTATTTCTGAGCATTGGCATTTGAATTTTATGTAATTTTTGCATATAAAATATTATTCATCTTTTGCTTTTAAAAATTATTTTAAAGTGTAAAAGCCATACTTAGATTTTAGGATGCATAAATACAGTAGTGGGCTGAATTCAACCTGTAGTTTGCCAACCCTTGATTTAACCCGCAGCAATGGGGCACCTGGCTATAATCTCTAGGCACCATCACAAGCTGTTAGTTCCTGCCTTTCTGGAACTTTCTGGAACTGGTGGCTGCTCTTTGTTTCCAGAGACCTCTAGTCCTTCCATGCTCCTATGCCTCGGAGCCAGCAATGGGCATCAGCTCCTTCTCATGCTTGGGATATCTCTGCTTTTCTCTTTTGTCATAACTCTTTGGTTTCAACTAGAAAAAATTATCTGCTTTTAAGGGCTCATGTGGTTAGATTGGGTCTACCTATATAGTTCCAGAGAATTTCCTTATATTAAGGTTCATAACTTTACATCAGCAAAGTCCCTTTGCAACATAACACAACATACCCATAGGTTCCAGGGATTAGGGAAAAATAACTTTGGGAAGATGTTATTTAACCTACCATAGTGCATTCTGCAAACCTAAACCACTGGACAGAGATGACACATTTGCCAAGCTACCTCTTCTTATGAAGCTATAGCTATTTATTATCTTCCCAGTGAGAAGAGCCTATTCTTTCATCTAAACTCTCATAACTGTTTGTCCTGAGCATAACTCTCTCTCTGTTTTTTTTTTTTTTTTTTTAGACAGGGTTGTAGTGGTGCGATCTTCTGCAACCTCTGCCTCTGCCTCCTGGGTTCAAGTGATTCTTCTGCCTCAGCCTCCCGAGTAGCTGGGATTACAGGCATGCACTACCACACCCGGCTAATTTTTGTATTTTTAGTAGAATTAGGGTTTCACCATGTTGACCAGGCTGGTCTCTAGCTCCTGACCTCAGGTGCTCCATCCACAGCAGCCTCCTACAGTGCTGGGATTACATGCATGAGCCACTGTGCCTGAACCTAAGCATAACTCTTGACTTCCGTGTTGGATTTTGCTCCTATTACACATTCCTGCTTCAAGTTACTGCATCCCTTTGTGAAGCAGGCTCACTGTGCATGAGTTACTAACTTTTCTGAGTCTGGTGAGACGGAAAATAGTCATATGTAACAAGTTGTATGAAGGGGATTTTATTAGTTACAGATGGGAAGCAAGAGAAAACAGAATCCAAGGATTCATTGTAAGCCAGTCCCCCAGGGCTCAGAAAGTTTCCCTGTGGCAGATAGAGTCTCAGTTTCACTTGAACCGCAGATTAGGAATCCTGAAAGGTAGCCCACCATGGTTATATACCTCAAGGTGTACTTGATTCACTAGGCTAAACCTTTGAAGGACATCCTGCTTCCAGAGGAGAGAGAAACAAGGCCCAGCTATTTCCCCATAACTCAAGATGTTACAATCCCTAAAAGGGACAGGAGCAAGGCCTGCGCTGTTTCAGGCAGTTTTTCCCTGTCTTAGGTTACTGTATTCCCAGCACATCCTATAATTATTCCTGAGAATCACAAACAAGAAAGGGGAGAGACCACCCAGAGGATTGCCCTGTACCTTTTCTTTGGGATCCATCTCACACTTATGTTCATTCTGAGGGACTGTCATCTCATGACCACAGGGGAGGGCATGTGACCCAGCTGAGCTGATCAGAGCTCCCCATTCTCTGAGTATTGATTAGGCCAGGTATTGAACATGTGACTCAAGTGAACCAATGAGTCTTCCCTGAAATTGATTTTATGGATGTTGAGAGAAAGAAACTCTATTTTAGCTCTGTTTGTTGATTCAAATGATGTGACTGTGGAGCTCCAGCAGGTATCTTTACTGCCATAAGGAGAAAGTCATCTGCAAAATGAAAGCATGGGGAGGGAAGAAGAGAAACATCAATTTTGCATCCTACTGTTTATCCTATGCCTAGCACAGTGTGTGGTCCATAATAGCTGTTCAGTGAATATTTGTCAAATGAATACAATTCTGGTGGTTTTGAGATCCAGTTCCAGTCGCTAAAGTCTCGGTTCTTGCAGCTCGTCCTTCTATCTCATGAGCTACCTCATTACCTTTTCCAGCTAGGAAACTCAATACACTCCTTTGCTCTCCTTAGACCATGTTGAGTTGGGTTTCAATCACTTGCAACAGAAAGAATTCTGGAGATGGTGATGCATCACCCAACTGCTCTATATTTGACGTATGATGCTTCTCCCACTAGACTGTAAGCCTTTTAAGAGTAAGGATTGCGTCCCTTACATTTTTTCTCCCACAGTAATGGAAACTTCAGAAGTGTTTGAGTTACAGGGTATTGAGGCACCCTGGTAAGAGAGGCATGTTGTGCAGGAGAAAGAGAGCCCATATGACAATAAGAAAGAGATGGAGAAGCAAAATAGGTGCAAAGGAGTCTGTAAAGAAATGTGTGTGCTCACATAGAAAATTTCAAGCAACGGAAAAACTCAGGAGCAAAAGGTGGCAAGTTGTGGCTCTTACCCTACCGCCTGCTTATTTCTATCTATATCTTTCTGTCTGTCTGACTTTCTAACCAACAGTAATAGACACGTGGCCACCATTTCTAGGCACCATCACAGGCTGTTACTTTCTGTCTTTCTGGAACTTCTGTTCATCCTAAGCCAATTCAGACCAAATGAGGGAACCTCCTTCCTCCCTGCTCCATGCTAGGAACTGGCTGGAATGCCTACTGTTGCTGCGGATCTGGTTGCATACATACTTTGTGCATACTCCCCCACGCCCCGTACCCAGCCATACCTATTTCCTTTATGGCAGTTCTCCATCTCCAGCTTCCCAAAAAATTCATCCTCACCAGATCAGCACCTACTGTCAACCATTTTCCTTACCCTCTGGGGGAAAAGAAGATTTAGAAAATAATTCTTTTTTAAAAAAAAAACATTGATTTTTATGGATTTAGAGGTACAAATGTAGTTGTGTTATGTGGATATATTGTATAGTGGTGAAATGTGGGCCTTTAGTGTAACCATCCCCTGCATAGTGTACGTTGTACCCAATATGAAATTATTTCTGTGGTTGAGGTGGTGGTGAGAGTGGGAGGTAGGAGAGGAAACCTCTTCCTGGCTTGATTCACTTGAGTGGATAGGGCTCTTCATTCACGCTGTGACATTGGCTCTAGTTCTTAGTGGTTAATAGCTGGACTCCAGCGTCACATCCTGCCTCTGACCTTAATCTCTGTGATAACTTGGCCTCAGAATAATTATTTGCATAAGTGGCTGTCATAAAACTATTGATATTATGGGGTCACTTATGAGGATTAAATGGTAGAAAACATTACTCAATAACATGAAACATAGAAAGTACTTATAACAAACATAACCTATTATTGTCACACATTTTTATTATTTTTTTCCAAAATGACTGAAACTGTCAGGTTGACCCAGCTCCAAAATGTTTTAATGTCAATTTAAAGATATGGTTCATACCAAGGTGAAGAATAAGTGTAAAATTTCTATTTACTGTTATGAAAAATTCAGATGCACGCGGCTACTTGTGCACAGCAGCTGTGACAAGGGGTAAAGCTGGTGTGTAAATGTGGCTCATATATGACTCTGATGAATCACACTGGATTCTGAAAGATGGATTTCAGACACAAAGGAAGCATGATCAATTCGGGAGTTCTGAGGAAAATTATTACCATCTTAGTTTCTGAGTGCCAAGAAAGAGAATCAAAAGTAATTTTTAATATGACTAGGGATTTCTTTAGTCCACTTGGAGAAAATGTTTTACCTTCTCTTGTCTATCATGGTCATTTTAAGACGAATTATTAGCTTTTACATCTCAGTTTCATGTCACATATTCCAACTTTATCACTTTGATTTAATATACTGTCTTTAGTACATTTCCAATGAGAAATTACAGAAGAATTATTGCTGGGGAGGAGATTTCAAGACTTACAAAAGTTGATCATGAAAGAAATATTAATAAATGGGCTTCTGATTTTTTTTTTTTGAAGAGTTTGCAGAACTTTTAATTTTGTGTTTTTTTCTAGAGTGGGAGTAGATGCACTTTGGAAAAGGTAGATAATTGGACAGAGCTCTTTGATCATGTTAATTCCAAGGGATCCCCACTTCTCTGATTTTCCTCAAATACTATGCCAATATGATATATCCTGAGACTTTCCTCAATATTCTATTTATATAGTGCCTCGTTTTTATTTCTGGACTCTAAACTTATTAAGAGGGGGATGCACATCTTATATACAAGTGTCCATAGTTCCCAATAGCTAACCTAGAATCCTATATGTAACAGCACTGGATAAATAGGTGGATTTTTGGAAGTTGAACATCATGGAAAGGGCAATTCCAGATTTCTACACAAGGCCACAGCCACAATCCATGGTCTAGATTTTATGGTCTAGATTTTCACTTACTAACTGAGTGGCTTGACCATCAGTATTCCGATCATCTGGAAACTATGGCTGATTAACACTGACCTCGCAGGGAAGATTAAGCTACACACGTGGTAGAGTCCATTACCTGGTGTGAAACAAGCCTCAAGTTACAAAAGACTTTAAAATACCAACCTTTTACATTAATATGTGGGTCTTTTTGGACAGGGGGATATAACTTACAATGTATTTTCATTTCTTCTCCAATTCTCATCCATTATAAGGCAGTCATTTTAGATTCACTGGAGAGTTTGAGGTCTTAATTTGTTCTCCTTTCAATACAAAATATAAGTATTCTTTGCATCATGGAATGTTAGAGATGGAGAGAAAATTTACAATGGACTTAAATCCTTCTTTCACTGCAGAAACTGAGTCTGACTTTACTTTGGAAGGACAGCAGAGAGGCCTGGATCATCAAGAGAGTGGAATTGGCTAAGTGAACAACTGGGAAATGGAGATTGTTCAGGTTCTAGCAAAGCTTGGAGGTGATGGTGGGGGAGGGGCACAGGAATGGGAGAAAGGGAAGTGGGAATTTGCTAGCTGTTTTAGAGATAATGAGAAGACAAGTCTGACTAGTGAGCTAAGGTGGGAAGGTAAAGACAGCTTGCATGTTATAAAGCCAACACTGCATCAGGCGCTTTACTTAATGTTCACGGTACCTCCCTCACATCCTTGATTCTCTATTCATTTCACAGATAAGGAAACAGCTCCTAAGAGTTAACTTGTCATTGGCCACCTCACCAGTATGTTCTCCCATCTATTATTCTGTGAAGGTTCAGAGGATAACAATTTACTAACATTAGGTAGAAACATTAGCTTGGACAATTTTGGAAAGGCTTTGAAGTCAGACCAAGCAGTATGTGCTCACCTTAGAGGCAAAGGGAACACTCTCAAAGTTTTCAGTTTGGGACGTAGGGAATGAAGTTTATGATATAATAAAAAAGGTAAGTTAGGAAGCTTTAACCTGACAGGTAGAAATCCCTCAGCTCATCCTTGAAATGCCAGGTTTCCACTGTAGTTCCTGTTAATCCTAATTTGTTTATTAGGTTATACCCTTTCTCCAAGGGGAAGGAAGGAGGTGGAATGTCTGAGGCGCCACTGAACCACACTTGCCCTTTTTAAAGGCATTGTAATTGTAATGAAGACTAAGAAGTTTTCCCTCTTGCTGCAGGCAGAACCCAGAGCAGAGCAGGGCATGCTAATGCTTTCTTAGCAACACTGAACAAGCAGGCCCAAGATAGCATTAGCAGCATTCATTCTGAATTTTTCATATCTCTCCCTTTCTAGTTTTATCCCCTTAAGTCATGTACTAACTTTAGGGCTGGAAATGTTTGAGCTCACCATCAATTTCCTTGTAGTTGCGAAACAGAGGTAAGCCACTGATGTTATTACATTATTGCTTATAATAAGTTTGACGTGAAATAGAATGATGTGACAGGACTTCAAAACTGTCTATTGCCTTGAATATTAACACCTCACCTCCAAGTTGGTGTTGATATTTAATAAGTGCTTTGCTTCATCGTTTGTCTTTCGGCAGCGCTGTTAGCCATTCCGCTGTGCAACAGGAGCAGCTGACTGCTTAATTAACCATGATGCATCTTGGCATGGGACACCTTTCCTTTTCACACTGTGAGCCTGTTGAGTTCCAGATCCCCTGGCATTGCCCCCTGAACTGCCAAGGTGACCCTGGGAAACATTTTAAGTAGATAAAAGTTGTAGACAGCATGCCTCTCTTTCTAATGCCTTTATGCTGACCCTGGGCTGCCTAGGCATGCCAAACACAAAGCCCTCAGAAGGAATTGCCAAATTCTGGGGACTTTCTTGGCTGCCTTTTGCTCTATTAAAACCTACTGCTTCTTTTCCCTTTTTCCATTGCTGTAGGGTCTTGTTTTCAGCTGGATGACCATGCGAGACAATAAGTCAGTCCAAGAAATTTTAATCTCCACTAATCAGTAGGTTAGTGAACGTATTAATCTTCCAAGGTAAGACAGTGCAGGTACCTTCTCTCTGTTTCTTCCCCTTCTTATAGAGAATTTATAGCTACAAGGCACTTAACAGACCATTCAAGTCCAAGCACCTGAGGTTCTGGTTCAGTAAATCTGAGGTGGGGTTAGGCACCTGTACCTGGAAAAAGCTTCAGTTGACCCTCACATGTCACCCTGAGTAAGAAATACTACACTCTAAAAGAGAGACCCTAACATTCCAAGATGCCAAGAATACTTACATTTTGCTTTGAAAGTAGAACAAATTAAAACCTAGAACTCTCCAAAAAATGTAAGATGATTGCTCCAGAATTGATTAAAACTGGGGAGAAAATGAGAATATATTATAAGTTACAATCCCTCTCCAAAAAAACCCCACATTTAAAAAAGAAACCATATTTCTTACTCAGGATGACATGTGAGAGTCAACTGAAGATTTTTCCACATACCTACACTTAACTCCACTCCAGATTTACTGAATCAGAATCTCTGGTGCTTGGACTTTTAAAGAAACTTTCTAAACTTCATGAGGAACATGTTAAAAAAAAACCCACAGATAAGATTATAATCTATGGTGAGAAACTAGATGTTTCCCGCTAAGATCAAGAATGTGGCAAAGATGTCCCCTCTCATCCCTCCTTTTCAACATCATGCTGCAAATCCTAGCTAATACAATAAAAGAAGAGGGGGAAAAATAGATAAGGAAGAAATAAAATTGTCATTGTTCACAAATGATGTGATGGTCTCTGAAGAAAATTTTTAAAAATCAATAAAAATAAACCCTGGAACTAATAAGTAATTGTAGCAGAATGGCAGGATACTAGGTTAATATACAAAAGCATTCAGTCACTTTCTTATATACCAGCAATGAAAGATTGGAATTCAAAATTAAAAGCACAGTGCCATTTATATTAGCAGCCCCCAAATGAAATACTTAGGTTTAAATGTAACAAAATATGCAATTAAAAGCCTGCTTGTCTGTTGATTAAAAGAAAAAGAAATACTACTGTCATGAGATAATGATTTCGAGGCTCTAAAGTTGCATCATGGAATGCAGTTGCTGCTAGCCATATGTGACAATTTAAATTTAAATTAATTAAAGCAAAATAAAGGGGGAAAATTCAGTTCCTTAGTCATATTAAGCACTTTCAGGTACTCATAGCCACATGTGGTTGGTGGCCACTATATCCAACAGTGCAGATGTAAAACATCTCCATCATCACAGCAAGCTCTGTTGGACAGTGCTGTTACAAAGCATAAATCCAGTGTTACTTACTGTTTATTCTAAGTGAAAAACAAAGCAGAACAGGGTGAGAAGGTGGAGGGAGGTCTTAGGACTTGCCTTTCCTGAGGGGATAAGTACCAGCCAGTGAGTATTTCTCTGGTGCCCAGAATTTGGGTCCATTCTGATTCAATTGTAACTTACAGCCTGATGGTGCTTTCATCAGGTTTTCAGTATTTGGTCTGAATGCCACGTCAGAGTGACATACTACTTTTAGTAAAACTTATATTCTGATACTCAAGTTTCTAGTTTATAAAGTAGCTTTGTTTCCATTAATTTACGTGATGCTCCTAGTATAAAGAGGAATTAGGCAGGAAAGGTAATATTATTCCCATTTAAGAGCATGAGACCATGAATAGTCATTAATAGCAGAATAGTTACATACATAATCAAGTAGCCATGAAAAGATGTATCAGATATATACCTGTTGATTTGCTGGAATTTTACCAAAATAATGGTGATTAAGAAAAGCAGATATAGGAAAGTGTGTATGACACCATGGTGGTTATTTACAGGTTGGCTCTCTGATCCATTCCTCACCCATCTCCTGCTCTCCTCTGTGCTACAGGGTGGCCGATTCCTGAAGGATGTGTTTTCCAGGCTACTGTGTCAGTTGGCTACCGGTTGAGTTCAGCCAATGGGAGTCATTGGTGGGTTAGAAGCTAGAGGGAAGCCAGGGTATCCACCTAAGGCAGCATCTTTAGGGGTGATATTTCTTCATGGCTCTGGACAGCTTTGCCATGGTGCCACTTCTACCAGATGACTCAGCTGCTGGGCTGAGATACCATTACCTCCTCCTTTTGCACTTCCAGCCTAAGGAAGAGTAGAATTCCCTACTCTTGTGAATCTCCCGGCTGCCTCACTGTTCCATGCTTGGTTTCTTAGCTGTCTCATCACTGGTGTAACCAATAACTTGCATTGAATTCCCTCTGTTTGAATTACCTTAGAGTTATTTCTGTTTTCCTAATTGGGTCCTGACTAAAACAAATATGAACTTTCTGTGTAAAGAATGATAACCCATATAAAATGAGAATATGTTTGGTTATGTGCATACGTATGATTCTCTGAGAATGGGGAAAGGCATAAAAAGATAAGTACTAGGTCATTAACATGGAATCCAGGGGTGGCTGTAAGTACCTGTGGGGTGGGGGAGCAGAAAGGGGGAAGGATGTAGCTAAACAAAAAAGAAAAGACTGCACAAAAAATTCACTATATGGTAACATATATGCATTTATGGAAACTTATGTGTACTTATGTTTTAGTAAGAGATCTGACAAAACTAGTTGAAGCAGTTTACTGACCTGCTGAGAGGTCAGCAAGGGGAGGAGCTAGAACCTGAAACTAGATCATCTGATTCTAAATGTGGGTCCCACATAGTGGCCCAGAACCCAGATTCTGCAGCCAGATTTCCAACGTGGATTATCTTGGCTCCATCACTCACTGCCTGTGCATCCTTGGCCTGGTGTCCTCATCACTAAAGCCAGGACAGGAGAGAATGACAGTTATTACTTAGAGTTGTTGAAAGGGTTAAGTGACTTAAACAAAATAATGTGCCTTTGCTAATGGAATGAAAAAAAAAGAAAGAAATTGGAATATAAATGATACTTTGGGGAATCTATCTTAGTGAAATAAAACTAAGTATGAAACTGCTTTATGTACAAATGTTTGTTGCTGCATTTTCATAATAGCAAAAGATTGGGAGCCACTTAAATATCTTACCATGAGGTATTAGTTAAGATAACTGTGAAATATCTATTTGATGGAACATCATAAACTTGCCAATTGCTTAAGAAAGTAGGTAATAACATTTAAAGTACCCATGCCATAATGTTATGTGGAAGTATAGAATTTTAAATTATATAATATTATGATTATATTAAAAGAAAATTATTATATGAAAAAAGGCAAAAATGACAAACACTTTTATAATGAAGGGGAAATATACAATTGATTTGAGGTAAATACTTGCTTGTTACCGGCTGTTAATGTTGGCAGTTCTGTGGTCTCTGGTTCTCCCCTGATGTATATGTCAGCCATCACTTTGGGCCGAAAATATAGGTTGGAGGCAGTACATCGAGCTGTGTGTCTTTTTCATGAACTGATATTTCATTGAAATGTGCCTATGCAGAAAGACATCTCTCTATTTAAGGGAAAGCTGTTCCTAGGTTTATGGAGTGACCAGGGAAAGCATAGAGGGGGTGGGAAGAAAATTCTTTACCATTTTGCATCCCTTTTTCTTTGTCCCTGCAATAGAGGTACATCCCTTAGAATGCCTGTCTAATCAGGTCAGAGCCCCTCTCGGTGTCAGCAATCTAGATGACCCTGATTAAGCCCTGGGTTAGAGCATCCAGGGGAGATGTAGTGCGTCCCTCTTTCAAAGCACTTTCCATATTTTGCTTTGTGTTTGTATAATATCTTCACTGTGAGCTTTTGAGGGCAAGGCTATTGTATTCTTTTTTTTTTTTTTTAAAGAATCTTTGTTGAGATATAATTCATATACTGTATATTTCATCTGTTTAACGCGTACAGTTCAGTGCTATTTAGTATATTCACAGAGTTGTGCAACCATCATTACAAATTCTGGAACATTTTCATCTTGCCAGAAGAAACTCCATACCTATCAGTAGTCACTCCCCATTAATTACCCTCTTCTCTTAGTCCCTGACAACCATGAATCTGCCTTTTGTCTTTAAAGATTTCCCTGTTGTGAACATTTCAAATAAGTGCAATCAGATAATTTGTGGCTTTTTGTATCTGGCTTGTTCATGCTGCAGTGTTTATCAGTACTTCATTTCTTCTTATGGCTGAATAGCATTCCATTGCAGTCTGGAGGATTCTTATCTCTGTACCAGCATAGTTCCGGGCACATAGGAAACATACATGATAATTTCTTAAGTACTAATTGATTCATAATAGTCTTTAAGTAGTCCTCTTTTCAGGCCACAGCAGTCAATTCATTTTTTCTTGAAATATAGCATTCAAATGTTCTTCTCTGTACTCACTAAAAATATCCCCAATTTAAATTAACCAGATCACTGACTTCTAGTCTTTTCCTATTCTGATTTATTCTCTAAGATTTTATTTCCTAAATAATAACTTCACATATTCAGACTCTTGTACAAAAACATCTAGTAGCTTTCTGTTGTCTATAATTCATTTGGGTATTTATTCAACAACTATATTGTGAATGCTATTACATTCTAGGAGCTGGGTTGCGTACTAGGACTTAGCTCTGAGCAACATAAATGTAGCTCCTGCTTTCATGAAGCTATGGTCATTAGACAATCACTCACATAAATAAATAAATAATTGTGAACTATGGGAGTTATATGAAAAAATGAAGATCATATTTAACTTGAAAGAGGAGAGAAGCCTTCTTTAATGAGGATAAATTTAGGATTGATCCTGAAGGACGAATAGATACTAGCCAGGGGCAGGGTAGAGGGATATAGGATATAGTATCAGGAATGTGCTAGGTAGTTTTCAGGAAAGGAAACAGGCCACTGTGGCATGGGCGGCATGAGTTTTGGCTGGTGAATTAGGCAGGGACCAGATCATGTAACATCCTGTTGGTCTTGTTAAGGGTTTTAGATTTTATCTCAAGCGCAATAGAAAGCCTATCAGTGTGCTTTAAACAGGGAAATGTTAAAATTTTATATTTGTTAGTTAAAAATTATTCTAGAGGGTGAAGGCAAGAGAAGCTAGATAGGAGAGTTTTTAGTAAATAAAGGGAGAGCTGACAGCGGTCACACTAGCAGGGTGGCAACTGGGATGGATGGGGTAAAGGTTTATATTGAAAGTAAAAGCTACAGGATTTGGTCATTGGCTGGATATAAGCACTGAGGGAAAGAAGGAGGCCAAGGATGACTTCCAGGTTTCTGGGATCAGCTCTGCATGGATGAAAAGGCATTTACTGAAATGGGAAAGGTTGAAAGAGGAGTTGATGGAACGTTTGGAGCTTGGAAGATCAAGAGGTCAGTGCTGGACACATTAAGTTTGAAATGCTCATGAGACATCCCAGGCGGATATAGCAGCTAGGCAGTTGGATATGCCTATCTGAAGCCTAGGAGAGAGGTCTTGGCTGGTGATCTGTATTTGAGAGTCTTTGGCATCTAAAGGGCCAAATCTCAGGCACTGTGGAGTGCCTGAGATTGCCAAGAAAGAAAAAGATGAGTGAGGGGTGAAGAGGGCCCAGGTTCCAGATTCACTCCAATAATGTTCAGATAGAGGAGGAGAGTCGGGCAAACAAGCTGAGAAGGAGTAGCCAGAAGAGTGAAAGGGCAGCCAGGAAAGTAAGATGTGGCGTCACAGAAGCCGTGAAAAGATAATTTTTCAAAAAGAACAGAGCTGTGTTGAATGTTGTTGAGAGGGTTAGTAAGATTTTGACAGTTGTGTAACTGTTGATGTGTCTGAAAATAGCAAGTTTTGTGGAGTGCAAGAAATAGGTGACAGATTGGAATAAGTTGAAGAGGAATGGTAAAACGAAGAATTGGAGACAGGATATCCAGAAATTCTATCGTGCAGCTGGGGCATGAAGGTTAAGTTGAGGAATAGGGGAATTGTTGGGTTAGAGAAGGTTTTCCGTTCTTTTTGCCGTGTTTGCTTTTGATTTAAGATGGAAGAGAATAGAGCTTGTTTGGATTCAGAAATAAACTGAAGGTTGAAAGTCCCTGAAGGATTGAGTGCCAATATTAATGCTATCATTACCTATGAAAATATTCACATGGAAGTGGACGGGTCCTTTTGAGAGGGAGGAATCCTAACAGGAGGAAGAAAGGAAAAAATGGGTGGGGATATAGACAGGCTAGGGGACTTTGAGGTGGGCAGATGCAGGCAACTTCCTCTAGTGGACTTCTGGTTTTATTATGAATTAAGAGATGAGAGTCTCTGAAAGTGAAGATTAATTCTGAGATTAATCAGAATTAGGAGAGGCAGGAAGAAGGGATGAAGTAGTCATTGTGGGAGATGGGAGAGCAAGCTCATTACAGAGATAGTAAGAAAAAAATCCAAACTCCTTTGCTTGCAATTCGCTTGTACTAATCTCCTTATTACATGCCAAAGTGAATAAGACATATATATTTTTTTGTCCTCACATTGTCACTGAGGGTACAGCCACAAATACTGCACATAATTTAATTGTGGTTAATGCTGAAACAGAAGTGTGCAGAGTGGACCTTGGAAGGAAGGAGAAGCATCTAAACCAGTCTGGGTCTCTGCAAAGCATTGGGGATGGCTATGGAAAGTTTCCTAGCAGAGAAAAAATGTGAGTGATTCAAGAATAGACTAGTAAGAGTTAGTCAGAGAAAAAGGCCTGACAAGGTAAAAGAACAAAAGGGGCATTAGTGAGAAACTATAGGGGGTTCAATGATGGTAAAGTCTACTGTGAAGGTGGAACAGGTAGAGTGGTAAGCAATGGCGCTGGAGAGTTGGATAGAGACCACATCTTGGAGGAAGTGAATGTGTTAAGGAGCTTGGGTTGAATTCTGCATGTGATGTGAGCCAGTGCAGGCATCTGTGTAGGGCAGCAGTTGGATTTTCCTTCTTGATAGATTAGTCTGGCTATTGCGAAGGGAGATTTGAGGGAGTAGGGAGTGTGACAGAAAGGGAGATCAATTAGCACTGCAGCAATAGTTCAGATGAAATGTGGTATTAAATGGTGATGTAGACTGTCCCTACACCTTTGCATACTGCTCTCTTGAGATTAAAAGTACCAGGCAGGAAGTTCCTATTGGTCAGATCTGGGGCATAGAGAGAAAGGTGAGTGAGAATAGTTGATGCCAGCTTCTTGGGAGAAACTCATTCTCTGCTTTCCTGAGAACTGTGGTTTTAATTCAGGCTTGCTCTCAAAACCAAGGCTAGCCTCGAAGTACATGGACTTTCCAATGAGTGTCATATAGTCATCAAGCAACCTTGTTCCCTTGAACATATTCTGTTTCTTACTCTCCGTCTCCAATTTATGCAGCTGCATAAATTTGCCCCAAGCATTTAGTGACTTACATGTAAACTCTTTTTGGAATATGTGTTTATTTTTCTAAAGAGTTATTGAATCAGAGATAATATGTTTTATTTCTTAAGACTGAGTTCTGGAGTCAAACACATCTGCTTTGAATCTGTGTAACCTTGGGCAAGTTACTTAACTTCTCTAAGCATGAATTTGCTCATCTGTATAATGGGAAAAGCAACTGTTCTCTCCCTGTAGAAGGAAGCTCAGGTTTAATGCCCACCTTTATTCCAAGACTGGCTTCTGCTGTGACTCTCTACTTTCTTATTCACTCTATTGAGTCATGTTGGAAACCCTAGAAGAATCCTGACTTTCCTTTTTAATCTATCCTCCTTAACTCTAGTGTACTATTCTGTTCTAAGCAGGGACTGGCCTGTTTACTTGCCTTTAGCCACTACTTTGAATTTCCAAAGCCAAATATGCCTCTCAGAAGTAGGCATCTACATCCCCAAATAAAGAGAAAGCAGAAAGGTCCCAGACACTGAAAGAGCATAAGCTTCTAATTTGGTGGAACTATTTGCTATGTCTTATGGTGGCAGTATTTTTCCCTACAGGGGCTAATACTGCTAAACCACATAGATCAGTGCTATAGGAGAGTAACAAAAGATGCCCGCCTGCGTTCACCTTTTAGTTTCTAAACCTGAATCTTCTTACTATGAAGGAAATCACCATATATTGATTGCTGTCCAGAGAATATTCCACACACTTTAGGACAGTTCCTCATCCCTGGAAGGAATTGTCTCCAAGATAGGGATTCAACTCTTTCTTCAACAGGAGAATTCACTGTTTTACAAGCTCAGTCACTTCTGGAGATGAGATACATGATAAGATCAATAAATCCTTACACCTACTGTAAACTAGTTCCTTGGTCAGAAGCAATATTGTGGATATATTGAAAGTTTAATAGGCATTTAGTAAGTTCTAGGATAGTGGCGTTGGCAGAAGGGTGGTGATCAGCAAAGCATATCCAAGTCCAGAATAAGTGTCTATTCCAGTGAGAATTCCTCCTTGATGGCAATGTGCCCAAACTGCTACCTGGGTCATGGTACCATATTGGGGGCATGGTACTGGTTGCTGCTGCTGGCAAACTGGGCACTCCAGTTTGAACCATTAAAGATCATTTATATTAGTGTTTCTACAACTTCTAGAAAATCTTTTGATCAGGATAATAATCTCATTGTCATTCTGTACTGATACTTGGATATAATTCTAGCAGGGCATAGCTCTGATTAAGAACCATTGAACCATTCAATTTTTTATTAGTCTCTATTTTCACAAGTCAGGATATTTTTGTGAACCATTTTAGTTTCAAAACAAGTTTTTTCTTTCTAATAGAAAATGTTATATTAGTAAACAATTTTGTCTTCAACTGACAGAAGGCTTTCCCCACTTTCTCTATCCCCCATCAAGATTATTCTAATGGCCATAAAGGAGAATATCTGTCCTACTATTGTACTTTACTTGTTTAATTTTGTTGGTTTTAATTCCTGCTTAAGACATTATTTATAACATTTTAAAGAATGGGTGTCCTGATTTTCAGTCTTTTGTCACATTATAATAAGTAATCTAGACTGGGCACGGTCGCTCACGCCTATAATCCCAGCACTTTAGGAGGCCGAGGCGGGTGGATCATAAGGTCAAGAGATCGAGACCATCCTGGTCAACATGGTGAAACCTCGTCTCTACTAAAAATACAAAAATTAGCTGGGCATGGTGGCGCATGCCTGTAGTCCCAGCTACTCGGGAGGCTGAGGCAGGAGAATCGCTTGAACCCGGGAGGCAGAGGTTGCGGTAACCCGAGATTGTGCCATTGCACTCCAGCCTGGGTAACNAAAAAAAAAAAAAAAAATAAAGAAAAGAAAGAAAGGTAATCTAGAAATTGTAATAAAGATAGTTTATTGATTTATTTGAAGGAACAATGAGACATAATATTTAATAGGACTGTACTGAAAAATCCAGTATATATCATCACTGGGAGTATGAACTTAGTTATGTGACTTCAGATAAGTCAGTTTTTCTCTCTTTAGCCTTCAGGTGTCTCAATTGTGATTTATGGAAGCTGATCAATGCCCGTGGTTTCCAGGTCTAATAGATGGAATAACATTGATCAGTGGGAAATCTTTTGAATGTCTCCTTGATATGGCTGAACTTGAATGCTACCTTTGTTGTCCTGAAATAAACTGTTATAATGTAAACCACTAATATATATAGTGTTTAAAAGTCTATATCATAAGTGTGATAGAGAAAAATAAATAGAAAGGAAATAATTAGTTATAAAATAGCATGTTTTCTATTTATTTAAAAGAAATTTTTTAACTGTCACTCTGGTTGCTTAATAAAGTAGTGTGTTTTCAATATGTAAATGACTGGTCATTGGTTATCCCCCCCCAAAAAAATCCCCTTTATAGAGGTTTGTACCTATTTGGAGAATTGTTGCAAATCAATAGCTACAAATGCAGACATATTAGGTAGGTTGAAATGTGTCTCAAGTGCTGTGAGAAGTGTTGCTGTTGAAAATCTTATTTTGCAAAATGTTAAAAATATCTTGATAAACTTCTAAACTAATATCAAAATGCAATCTATTAAAAATTGACATGGTAATTGTATTCCTGACAAGCATATATTATTTCATAATTTTGTGTATATTTATTTAAGGTCTAGGTTTAGATGATTATAAACAAGACTTTTTGCCTGCATGACATGGGTCTTCATTTTTTATCCGATTTGAAAATTTGTCTTTTTTTAGGGTGTTTAGACCATTTACATTTAATGTTATTATTGATATAGTTGGCCTCAATCTACCATTTTGCTATTTATTCAGTTTTTTTTCCTGTCTGTTCTTTGTTCCCTTTTTCTTCTTTGTCTTAATTTGGACTAAGTAAATATACTTTATGGCTCCATTTTACCTCCTTTGTTGTCTTGTTGACTATACCTTTTTTTTTTTTTAAGATAGCTTTAGGGTTCCTGGTATACCTTTTTAACCTATCATAGTCTACTTCAAGTAATATTAACTACATGAGACATTACAACCTCATTATAGCAGCATTTCCTATCCCCCTCCTGGACATTGTGCTATTATTGTAATATATTTTTTATATATTAAAAACTTTTTTATTTTTGTTTTAAACAATTTTCTTTTCAGGAGATTTTAGAAACAAAGAAAGTAGTCTTTTATATTGGCTCACAGATTTACCTTTTCTAATGTTCTTCATTCTTTTGTGTAGACCTGTATTTCCATCTTTTAAAAATTTCAATAGTTTGGGGTAACAGGTGGTTTTTAGTTACATGGATACACTCTTTAGTGGTAATTTCTGAGATTTGGGTGTACCTGTCTCCCCAGCAATGTACACTGTAACCATGCCATTTTCCTTCTACCTTGCAGTGCATTTGTGCACAATGAATTTAGTCAGTTTTTTTATATTAGAAAAACATTTTTATTTCACCTTTATTATTGAAAATTATTTTTACTTGGTATAGAATTCTAAGTCAGCATTTTTTTTCTCTTTTTATTGCTTTAGCAATGTTGCTCCACTATTTTCTGGATTATGTTATTTCCAATAATGAGTAGGCTATTATCTTTATCTATACATAACACAGCTTTTATTACAATAATTCTGCTTTCAAGAATTTCTCATCAATGTTTTTAAGTACTGTACCTATAATGTGTTACACTCTACTTTTCTTCATGCTTCTTTTTGTCTGAAATTTGCTGAGCTTCTTAGATCTGTGTTTTTCTTTCACTAAAGATTTTGAAAAGTTCCAGCTATTGTTTCTTCAAATATTTTCCTCTCCTTAAATTACATGTATATTAGGCTGCTCATTGGTGCTCTGACCACTTTTGTTTCAATCATTTTTCTCTCTGTGCTTCATTTTGGACAGTTTCTGTTGCTAAGTTTTCAAGTTCACTAATCTTTTCTTCTTTAATATCTAAGATACCGTTAACTTCATGCAGTGTATTTTCACCACAGTCATTATATTTTTATTTCTAAAATTTTAAGTCATGTCTTTTTTTAAAAAAACCTATATCTCTATATAATATACTTAACCTTTCTTCTATATTCCTGAGCATATAGAATATAGTTACATGCTTTACTATTTTTATTTACTAATTTTATAGTTCTGTATTATTTCTAGATCAGTTTCCATTGATGAATATTACTCTGGATTATGGCCTATCTTTACCTATTTCTTTGCGTGCTTGGTAATTTTTTATTTGATGGTATATATTGAGAATTTTACTGTATGAGATGCTGAAAGTTTTATCTATTCTTCTATAAATATTTGAACTTTGTTCTAGGATGTAGTTAAGTTACTTAGAAAATGGTTCCTTTCAAAGCATGCTTTCAACTTTTGTTAGGCAGAACTAGAAAGGCCTTTAGGGCTAATTTTACCCCACTGCTGAAACAATACCATTCCATTACTCTACTTAAATGCTCTGTGAAATTACAAGGTTTTCCACTCTGGCTGGTTTGAATACATACTAATTTTAGCCTTATGTGAGCTTTAAGCATTGTTCCTTCTGCTTCTTTAGATAGTTTTTTCCTCATCATTAGGTAATTTCCTCACATGCATGCACTGAGCCATACTCAACTGAAGACTTGACAGGGAGCCTCTGCTGATCTCTTGAGCTTTCTCTGGAAACTCTCCAGGCAGTAGTCTGGGGCAATCACAGAGCTTATATTGTTTACTCTTTCTCAGGGATCATTATCTTTTGTTGTCTAATATGTCTAATGCCTAATATTTCTCTTTTTAAAAACTGTCTCAGGTGGGAGGGTAAATCTAGTCCCTTTTACTTTATCTTGGTTGGAAACAAACTCCCTTGTGCTGTCTGTTTTTCTATCAACATAGTATTAATCTCATTGGAAAATGTAAGGCAACTTCTTTTATTTTTCCATTGTCCATGCAAATTGTATAAAATATCTATAAAGTGTAAAACATCTCTTCCTTTAAAATATGGTGAAACTCCTGTAAAACCATTGAGGCTTTGCTCTTTTGAAATTACTGTTTATTTCATTTTGCTTTTGTATTCCTGAAATTCAACCTTTTGTTTTCATACATAGGGAATAATCCAGCCATGTTTTTGTTTTTATGTTTTTGTTTCTAATTATTTTTGCAAAGTTATCGAAGAATATAGTCTGTGTTATGATGATCATTTAGAATTAATTGAATTTTCATTTGTCATTTAATATATGTTTGTTAAAATATACTTCATAAGTGATCTAGAAGGATCACTTCCTGTATTTTTGTGAGGTTATTCTTCAAATATCAATTCATGCTCATTTTTGTCTGCTTAATGTCTCATTTTGGACATGAGTGGGTTAAAATCTTCAACTATAATGTATTCTAGATTTAGATATTTTCTTCGGTAATTTTATCCATTGTTGCATAATACAATATAAAGTTATATTGTTGACACATAGCTGTTTGTTATTGCCACATCTTCTTATAATATTTTTCCTTTACCAATTGAAAACTTGTTTTAAGTTATTTCAGTATTCTTATCATAAGTAGAGTCACTAAAGTGTTTTGGCATTTTGCTTGTTTCATATTTGTCCTGTGTATCTTTTAAAAAGTCTTTTCATTTTTAACTTCTTTTTATTTCTCTTCAATTTTTATTTTAGGTTCAGGAGGTACATGAGCAGGTTCATTATATGGATAAATTGCATGTCATGGGGGTTTGGTGTACATATTATTCATCATCCAAAACCTAAAAGGTAGTTTTTCAATTCTTACCTTCCTCCTGCCCTCTACCCTTAAGTGGTCCTGGTGTTTATTGTTTTTTTAAAAAATATTTTAGTGTACTCAATGTTTAACTCCTACTTATGAGTGAGAACATTAGTATTTGGTTTTCTGCCCCTGTGTTAATTTGCTTAGGATAATAGCCTCCAACTCCATCTACGTTGTTGCAAAGGACGGGATCTTGTTCTTTTTTATGGTATACTGCGTGGTACATTTATACCATGGAATACTGTGCAATCATTTTAAATGTCTATGCGACCCTCTTTTTGGCTGCTATAAGCAATGCTGCATCCTTTTAAAAAATCAAGTCTGACAATCTTATTTTAATCATTGAGTTTAATTTATCCTGTCATAATTACAAATGTTTTGACTTATTTATGACTTTTGTGAGCATGAGTGTGTATATTTTCTATGCTTACCTAATTTTTCGTTCTTATGCCTACTTTTCTATTTTGCTATTATCAGTTGGAAAGAACAATAAGTTTTTGTTGGTCTTTTTTTTCTACTGGTAAGAAAAATATATTCTATTTTTGTATTTTTTGCTACTTATTACTACTCAATAACAGCCATCCATACACTCGTTTTCTCCTATCAATGTCTTAGGCCTATCACTAACAATCTCTTCATCCCAGGCAGATGAAGAACTTTACTCAACTTACGCTCTTTTTTGTTCCCTTTTCCTTCCTCAAATTCCTTATAAATTTGGGATTTTATTTCCAGGCTCTCATCAATACACATATTTTTGTAGTTGTTTACCCAAATACATCTTTTCTTTGAACACATTTATTTATATATTCCATTTCTTCTCTTTGGATTAATTTCCTTGCTTACTGGAATACTTTTAAAAATTATTTTAATTTCTGTGGTACATGTACAGGATGTGCAGCTTTGTTATATAGGTAAATATGTGTCATGGTGATTTGCTGTACCTATCAACCCTATTTACCTCAATTCTTTCCCTTTTCCCATTCCCATGACCCAACAGGCCCCATTGTGTTTTGTTTCCCTCCCTGTGTCCATGTGTTCTCATTGTTATGTTCCCACTTATAAGTGAAAACGTGGTGTTTAGTTTTCTGTTCCTGCTTTAGTTTGCTGAGGGTAATGACTTCCAGCTCCATCCATGTCTCTGCATAGGACATGATCTCATTCCTTTTTATGGCTGCATAGTATTCCATAGTGTATCTGTACCACATCTTCTTTATCCAGTCTGTCACTGATGGGCATTGATTAAAAAAGTCAAGAAACAAGAGACACGTCTTTCCTATTGTGAATAGTGCTGCAATGAACATATGAGTTCATGTATATTTATGATAGAATGATTTATATTCCTTTGGGTATATACCCAGTAATAGGATTCCTGGGTCAAACTGTACTTCAGGTTCTAGGCCTTTGAGAAATCGCCACACTGTCTCCCACAAAAGTTGAACTAATTTACATTCCCACCAACAATGTAAAAGCATTCCTTTTTCTCCACAGTGTCACTAGCATTTCTGGTTTCTAAGTTCTTAATAATCACCATTCTGATTGATGTGAGGTGGTATTTCATTGTGGTTTTTGTTAGCATTTCTCTAATGATCAGTGATGTTGAGCTTTTTAAATGTTTTTTGGCTGTGTAAATGTCTTCTTTTGAGAAGTATCTGTTCATGTCCTTTGCCCGCTTTATAATAGGGTTATTTGAGGAGATTTTTTTTTTTTGGTAAATTTGTTTAATTTCCTTGTAGACTCTAGATATTAAACTGTTGTCAGATGGATAGGTTGCAAAAATTTTCTCCCATTCTGTAGGTTGTCTGTTTGCTCTTAATGATAGTTTCTTTAGGTGTGCAGAAGCTCTTTAATTTAATTAGATATCCTTTGTCTATTTTTGCTTTTGTTGCAATTGCTTTTGATGTTCTTGTCATGAAATCTTTGCCCATGCCTGTGTCCTGAGTGATAGTGCCTAAATTTTCTTCTAGGCTTTTTATAGTTTTGGGTTTTACACTTAAGTCTTTAATCCATCCTGAGTTAATTTTTGTGTAAGGTATAAGGAAAGGATCTAGTTTCAATTTTCTGCATATGGTTGGGCAGTTCTCCCAGTGCCACTTTTTTAGGGAATCTTTTCTCCATTGCCTGTTTTTGTCAGGTTTGTTGAAGATCAGATGATTGTAGATGTGCCATCTTATTTCTGAGTTCTCTTTTCTGTTCCATTGGTCTACGCATCTATTTTTGTACCAGTATTATGCTGTTTTGATTACAGTAGCCTTGTTGTATAGTTTGAAGTTGGATAGTGTGATACAAACCCACACCCAGGTATATAATAATTCAGTGTTATCATAATTTGTTTGAAGTTGGGTAGCATGATGCCCTTTGTTCTTTTTGCTTAGGATTTTCTTGGCTATATGGGTTCTTTTGGTCCATATGAAATTAAAATACTTTTTTTTTTTTTTTTTTTTTTTTTATTTTTTTAAATTTTTTTTTTTTTTTTTTTTTTTTTTTTTTTTTTTTTTTTTTGCAATTCTGTGAAGAATGTCAATGGTAATTTAATGGGAATAGCATTAAATCTATAAATTACTTTGGGCAGTATAACCATTTTCACGATATTGATTCTTCCTATCCATGAGCATGGAATGTTTTTCCACTTATTTGTGTCCTCTCTGATTTTCTTGAGCAATAGTTTGTCGTCTTCCTTGAAGAGGTCCTTTGCTTTCCTTGTTAGCTGTATTCCTAAGTATTTTATTCTCTTTGTAGCAATTGTGAATGGGAGTTCATTCATGATTTGGCTCTTTGCTTGTCTGTTGGTGTATAGGAATGCTGGCAATTTTTGCACATTGATTTTATATCCTGAGACTTTGCTGAAGTTGTTTATCAGCCTAAGAAGCTTTTGAGCTGGATGATGGGGTTTTCTAGATACAGAATTATGTCAATTATGTCATCTGCAAATAGAGACAATATGACTTCCTGTCTTTATATTTGAATACTCTTTATTTCTTTCTCTTGCCTGATTCCCCTGGCCAGAACATCCAATACTATGTTGAATAGGGGTGGTGCTAGAGGGCATCCTTGTCTTGTATCGGTTTTCAAGGGGAATGCTTTCAGCTTTTGCCCATTCAATATGATATTGGCAGTGGATTTGCTATAAATGGCTTTTATTATTTGGAGATATGTTCCTTCAATACCTTGTTTATTGAAAGTTTTTAACATGAAGGATATTGAATGTTATTGAAGGCCTTTTCTGCATCTATTGAGATAATCATGTGGTTTTTGTCTTTAGTTCTGTTGATGTGATAGGTTACATTTATTGATTTGTGTGTGTTGAACCAGCCTTATATCTCAGGGATGAAGCGGACTTGATCGTGGTGGATAAGCTTTTTGATGTGCTGTTGGATTCAGTTTGCCAGAATTTAATTGAGGATTTTTGCATCAATGTTCATCAGGGATGTTGGCCTTAAGTTTCCTATTTTTGTTGTATCTCTGCTAGGTTTTGGTATCGAGATGATGCTGACCTCATAAAATGAGTTTAGGAGGAGTCCCTTATTTTCAGTTGTTTGGAATAATTTCAGAAGAAATCGTACCAGTTTCTCTTTGCACCTCTGGTAGAATTCAGCCATAAATCCATCTGGTCCTGGGCTTTTTTGGGTTGGTAGGCTATTAATTACTGCCTCAATGTCAGAACTTGTTATTGGCATTCAGGATTCAACTTCTTCCTGGTTTAGTCTTGTATGTATCCAAGAATTTGTTCATTTCTTCTAGATTTTCTAGTTTATTTGCCTAGAGGTGTTTATAGTATTCTCTGATGGTTGTTTGTATTTCTGTGGGGTCAGTGGCGGTATCCACTTTATCATTTTTTTATTACGTCTTTTTGGTTCTTCTCTCTTTTATTAGTCCAGCTAGCAGTCTATCTATTTTATTTTTATTTTTTCAAAAAACACCTCCTGGATTCATTGATTTTTTTTTTGAAGTTTTTTTTTTTTTTGAAAGAAAGAAAGAGAAAAGGGGAGAGAGAACAGGAGTCTTGCTCTATTGCCCAGGCTGGAATGCAATTCTAAAAATAGGCATTAAAAACCTCTTTTATGCCGATAATTGTGCTTAACAGCAGAGACAGGAAGAAATAAGGGAAGAAAATAACAAACAAACAGTCAACCAGTATTTCATTTAAGTCTGTCAAATGCTATGCAAATGCTGAAGAGTGATTTACTTCCAATTATGTGGTCACTTTCAAAATAGGTATAATATGATACTGAGAAAAATGTATGTTCTGTGGACCTGAGGTGAAGAATTCTATAAATATTCACTGAGTTTACTTGTTCCAGGTCTGAGTTCACATCATAGATGTCCCTGTTAATTTTCTATCTTGTTGATCCGTCAAATATTAACAATGTGGTGTCAAAGTCTCCCGCTATTATTGTGCGGGAGTCCAAGTCTCTTTATAAGTCAATAAGAACTTGTCTTATGTATCTGGGTGTTCCTATATTGGGTGCATATATATTTATGATCATTGACTTCTGTTGTTGCATTGATCCTTTTACCATTATGCAATGTCCTTCTTTGTTTCTTTTAGTCTTTGTTACTATTAAAGTCTATTTTGTCAGAGACGAAAGTTACAACTCCTGTTTTCTTTTTCTTTTTCTTTTTTTTTTGCTCTCCATTTGATTGTTGTCTTCCACCAATCCTTTGTTTTGAGTGTTTGTGTGTCCTTGCTTATGAGATGGATCTGGATACAGCGAACCGATGGGTTTTGACTTTTTATTCAATTTGCCTGTCTGTGTCTTTGATTGGGGCATTTAATCCATTTAAATTTAGGATTAATATTGATATTTCTGAGTTTACTATTGTCGTTTAATGCTACCTGGCTATTTTGCCCATTAGTTGATATAGATTCTTCATTATGGAGATACTCTTTACCTTTTGGTAAGTTTTTGGGATGACGGATACTGGTTTTAATGTCTTTATCTCCTTTGGTTCTGCTCTGATTTTGGTCACTTCTTGTGTTCTGCTAGCTTTGGGGTTTGTTTGCTCTTGGTTCTCTTGGAAAATTTTTAAGGCGTGGTATTACTGAAAACACTTTTATTTCGTCACCCACACATAAATATAAAACATTAAAGTTTTTAAGAAAAACTTTACATAGGTGTTTTACTTTTAAAATTTATTGAATTTTATTTTTAATTGAAAAATGATAATTATATATTTATGGGGCATAGTAATGTGATGTTTCCACATATGTTTACATAATGGAATGATTAAGTCAAGCCAATTAGTGTATCCATCATCTCACATACTTAGCACTTTTTCGTGATGAGAACATTTAAAATTTACTCTTTCAATGGTAGAAGTTATTCTTTATTTTCCTCTGACTTATAGTATTCTGTTGAGAAGAATGATGTTCATCTGATTTTTACTCTACTTTTTCCTCTGTAAAGTTTTAGATTTTTCTTCTTGATATTACTAAATTATGATATACCTGGGTGTGGGTTTGAGTGTTTATTTATTTGTGTTTTTAAAATATTATTATCTCTTCTTGGTAAATATTCTAATGGCTCTTTCAGTATGTAATGTAACTATTTTTAATTACTAGGCAATTTCTTGGTTATTATGTCTTCAAATATTGCCCCCTTTGTAGCCTCTTTTTCCTGTTCTTATGGGATTTTTATTAAGCTGCTATGGACACTTTTGGACACTTGTGCTCCTGACCTCATATTCCTTAACATAGTTTGTATATTTTCCATATCTTTATTCCTTCTGATTGTGTGTGTGTGTGTTTCCTAGCTTGCAAATATAATCTTTGGTTTGTCCAGTTCGTTTTTTATTATGTACATTGTACAGGAAGCTTAGGAGATTCTGAATGAATTAGATGGATATGGACAGTCCATATTGCAGTGGCTGCTACAGCTAGACACTGCTCAAATGATTTGGAGGGATTAAGGTTGGCATTGCATCACTCACCAAGCACCAGCCCTGAAGATACCAGAAAAGGCATGGAGAGCCAGAGGGAATACTCAACTACATTCAACAGAATGGGAGAAAGCTGCGAAAAGCCCTTACCATCTGAAGCTAATGGGATGTGATGTAGGGTGGAGAGACAGCCTTGGGTGAGAGAGGACCAGGGAGAAGATCAGAGGGCCACAGACTACAGAAGGGCAGGTGGAGATTTCTGGGTGTATACGCTTCGCTCCCAACATCAGTTTGCACTGACTAGGTAGGGGCCTCCAATCTCAACCTCTGGACAGGAAGAGCTAAGCCGAGCCTCTTGTTCATAGCCAGAGACAGAATTGTGTCTCAGCATCCCTATAACGCAGGGCTTGGCAAAACAACCTGCCTGCCTCAAGCCTTAGCTTCCTAAATAGCACTACCTCAGTGGGAGCTGGGGAGAGGAACAGAAAATAGCAGTCCCAGCTAGAGGTAGAGTGGCTCAAAAACCCAAACCAGTCTCTCACAGGATACCCGGAGAGGCCCTCAAATGTGAGCCCTTCAAATGCAAGACAAAGCCTGCCCAAGCCTCAGCCCTGTGGAGGAAAACACAAGGTGGGTCACAGCTTTTAAGAGTCCACACACTATGTGAAAAGGAGAGGCAGCCCACGGTCTAAAGGTCATGTGGATGAGCTCCCTAGCAAACTTCACGAGGCATTAAGAAGCCCAGGCACTATATAAGAAAGACAACAAATGAAATGCAATGTAAAAAATAGAATGGAATATGTCACAGTAACTAGATCTAACTAAACACACTGAAAAGACAGTATGCTAAAAATAAAAAGCTAAAACCCAGCCATAGTAATATTTCCAGAGACATGAGAATGGATACTGAAAACATAAAGCAAGAATCAATGGCTGCAGTAGGATGAATAATGACCTCCCAAAGAAAACAGCATTCTAATCCCCGGAACCTGTGGATATGTTAAGTTACATGGCAAAATGGACTTTGCAGATGTGATTAAGGTTACAGATGCTGAGATGGGGAGAGTATCCTGCGTTGTTCGGGTAGACAATCTGACCCCATGAGCTTTTAAAATCAGCTGAAGTTAGTGAGAGAGGCCTGAGACATGAGAAGGACTCAACTGCTGTTCCTAGCTTTAAAGACAAAGGGGCCATGAACCAAAGCATGTAGGCAGCTGCAAAAAGCTGAGAGCTATACCCAGCAAGGAAGCAGGACCTCAGTTCTGCCACCACGTGAAACTGAATCCTGCCAACAACCTGCATGAGCCTGGAGGCAGATTCTCCCCCAGAACCTCTAGCAGGAGCATAGCCATCAACACCTTGACTTTAACACAACGAGCCCTGACCTCCACTTCTGACCTACAGAACTGTGAGATAATACATTTGTGCCACTAAGATTGTGATAATTTTTATGGCAGCAATAAAAATACTAATACAGTGTTCATGAAAATTTGTCAAAAATAAAGAGTGGCAAAGAATGGATGGCTCGGTTCAAAACTCTCTCTTCTCCATATACTCTACCACTAAAGTTTTCAGAATGTGGATATAGATACATGCAACTCCAAAGATAGTAATTTAAGAAATATGAATATTATAAATAATAAAAACTTTTCTGTCTGACAAATGTACATAGCTGTTACTATGTTTTAAAATTATTGCTGGTAGGAAGTAAAACATCACATTTTACAATAATTTCTAACTTCTCAAACGACTTTACTTTCACTCTTCATGCTCATGATAACCTTGTGAGGTGACCATGGATGTGATTTTTACCCATTCTATGAATGAAAAAAATTGAGGCTTAAAGAGTTTTACTGATTTGCCTCTGGTCATGTGGTAAGCTAGTGGCAAATGGAACTGGAAGTCTTGTTTCTCATTCACATTAAGTCTGCTGTGAATCAGCAAATTTATTGCATCATGGAACTATGCGCCTGGAGCATCAGACTTTCAAGGTCACTGAGGCAGGAAACAGAAGGATGGAGAAGCCATCTAGCTCTTCATGCCTCAACCAGGAAGTACACCAGTCATTTCTGCCTGTAGCTACTGGCCAGAAAAAGTCACATGGCCCTGACTCAAGCACAAAGAAGGCTGGGGATTGTAGAGGAGCTCATGGACTGCATGGTGACCAGCAATGATTTCTGTCACAGCCACCTGTGTATCAGTCATCTAAGAAGTCTTTAATAAACACACATATCAAGAAAAACACCATATTGTCTGAAACTTTCTTTAATATACCATAAAGAAAAAAATGAGTGTGGAGGACTTAAAGATAAAAGAAGATTGGGAAAATGTTAATTGCTGAAGCTGGGTGATGAGTACCTGGGAATTCATGATATTATTCTCTCTACTTTTGCATATCTTTGAACATTTTCATTATAAAAAGTTTAAAAAAATAAAGGGAAAACTCTCATCCAGGGAACTTTTATTTAGTATGTTTGAGGTGAGGCTTGGGTATGAATATTTTGCAAAATCTTCCCAGGTTACTTCCAAAGGGATTTAACTCTATCACTCATCAAGTTTCATATTCATACCATGATCATGTATTATTAAAATATATATGTATGTATGTATATATATATATATATATGTACACACACTTTTTTATTGCTGTTGGACTATTCAGTTAATGAATAATCAATTTTCATTATTTGTGTTCTAATTCCATGTTGAACATATCTTAACCCTGAGTCTTTTTAATTCCTGTGTTCCTGATATTGTCACAAAATAAATGTTTCTGAGACCAACCTGAGCAACAAAGCAAGACCCCATCTCCATCAAAAAACAATTTTTTTTTTCCCAAGTAGAAATCTTAAAAAAAAAAAAGGAAGAGAGAGAAAATTCTACTGAGGTCAGAATACTTAGTCCCACCTCTGTGTTTTAGAAACTAGATGATGTGGTTGATGGAAAAAAGGCCACAGATTCTTTATAGTCTCTCCCATGGAGACAGGGCTGTATTTCCCTACCTTTGAATTTTGTCTGGTTTTATGGTTGCTCTGACCAACAGAATGCAGCAGAAGGGACACTAGGAATTCCAAGCCCAGGTCTAGGCTTCTGATCTTACCCTGTTGGAAAATCATCTGCCATGTGGCCAAGCCCAGGCTAGCTTGCTGGAAACACATGACACAGCCTGACAGTCTCACCAACCACCATACATGCGAGTGAGGTCACATTACTCATTCAACTGCAGTTGAGCCACTAAATAACTGCAGCCGCATAAGCAACCTCAAGTGAGATCAGAAGAAGAACCACTCAGCCGAGCCCAGTTCAAATTGTTGTCTCATAGAATCATGAGCAAATAAAATGGTTGTTATTTTTAAGCCACTAAGTTTTGGGATGGTATGTTATGCATCAACAGACAACATATTAGATGGTGCTATACTCACAGGCCCTCAAGTCCATGGTAAGGATTTTAAAATGTGTTTTCTCTTTGTTTGGATTTTCTTTTCTCAATTTTTGAAAATTTCTAGGCGTGCACATCTCAGAGATTAGAAGAATTGCATCTCAGAAGTCTCAGGGTTAAAAAAAAAAATCAAACTTTTTTTCCCTCCAAGGAGAACTCATGTCCTTTATTCACTCAGCTTTCTTTTTATCTACTTTATGACATCTGAGTTGCACTAGGATGTGATTTAATTTTGGGCTTGGAACAGAATTTACATTGGCATTGAGGGAGTTTTCCTGAGAGATAAACCTTCAAGGAAACACTTATTATAATTCAAGAGAAAGTGAGAGTTTTGAACCAGTGTGGTTTCAAAAGCAACAGAGTTCAGGCACCAAGTCTATGCATTAACTTACTCCCCAGAGGCCGTTGATGGTATTTACCTCTTCTGGGATCAACCCAAGAACCTTATGAGGCAGTGATAATATTAGGATATTCATTCCACAGGTGAGGAAAGCAGGATTGAATGAAAAAATTGTTTGACTGATGCTAGTTTCTTACCATCAGAGTTAGGAGAGATCTAATTTTTGCAAAATCACACCAAGGACCTAAACTTTAACAAAGCAAACTTTCCTTTTCCTGTATCAATCCTCAGTGGGTCACACAGAGAGAACTGCTGCTTACCAACCATTCTGTTCCCGAGTCTGTGCATTAAGTGAAGTCTAAAAGAGAAATTTGCATTCCAGAGAAAGCACTTACGTGCCTCAAAGCAGATTAAAGCTGTCATGAATTCCTGAACTACACCAGTGAGTCTGAGCATCCTTGGGAATGATTCGCTAAATTGCTCTTTTTAAAGTTAAGGTGACTTTGCTATAGATTGAATCTTGCCTGTGAAATGTAGTCTAACAGTGATGCATGAATTAAAAGGTATCATTTTTACTTTTGTTTCACGCACACACATTAAAAAATGAAATTGGAAAAATAAATAAGATTCATTTTTACTTTTTATCTTTAAAATACTCACTATATCCAGCAGAGCTGCAATCTATAATCTTTGACCGTAGGTAACAATTTTCAAAATATATTTTAACCAAGAATAACTATCTTTGCCTGTCTGAAAAAGGCTATATTAAATTTATTTTTAAGTGATGTAGTTCATACATTTTCTGCTAAAAAGTAGTAAGTGAGAAGAAAGGCATTTCCCGTGAGAGCATACTGCCCACTTTATGAAGGTATTGAATGACAAATACAAGCAACTTTCTCAAACTTGCCGACAAAGGGAGTGCCTAAGGCAGTCAGGAAGCTTTTCAAGAGAAATAAAACAAGGGGACTTCGATGTATACTTCTCTGTGCAGGTTCCTGAAACCAGGGCTGCTGTTGACTCAAAAATAATGAGCCCTACCCTCAAGAGCTTATGATCTACATAGGCATAGAAGGCATAATGCATTTGAAAAGTTAAAAGCAATAGAACAGGCAACACCGCAACAACAACAAAAACAAAAATTCAGGACAGACATGAGACATTACGACAGCATGTGATAAATGTAAAATGAGCATATGGTATATGCAACATGAACTCAGATGGAGCAGGGCTTGTAGAGGGCTGGGCATGGGGCAAGGCCATACATGTTATGCAGTGGGAACAGTTTTTGGATCCTGAAGAATGAATAAGATTTAGAAAAGCTAAAAGGAACAGATCAGGTAACCCAGTTTGGGAAAATGTAGAGATATTGATATATGAGATAGAAAAGGAAAGAGGCAAGAAAGCTTATAGCAGCATACATATTTTGGAGACAGTGAATAGAAGACCTTGATTGGAATGGAGTGAAGGTGTGTGTTGGTGGAAGGCTGGGTGATTTAAGCCTGACTATGGGGGCTCTTAGTGGTCACGGTATTTGATTTCCATTCCCCTGATAGCTGGAATGAATCTCAAATAAATCTTTGAGTGTCTCCAGACGCTTATTAAGATGTCCAAGGAGACTAAGGACTATGTGTCTTGATAAAGGGACAGATATTTTCCTATGAGTTATAAGATAAATAAGATACGCCACTCTTTCAGCCTTTGGATTTAAAAGAATGATTAGAAGCCCAGCCAATCTATTTAATTGGGATCAGGCTGAGAAACTCCCTACACCAAAATATAAACCTTGTTCTATGATTTAAAGTCAGATTTTTCTTACACAAAATTGGGCATAAAGAAATCAAATACTAATTTTCACTGCATTCTCCCACCCAAACACACTCATGTGTGTGCAAATGTGCATATGTGTGCACTCAAAGGTGATGTTAAAAATACTTAATAATGTAATGTATAATATATATATAAATGCTTGTATTATAAAATTGCTTAGGGAGCAGCTTAAAATAGCTGCAAATTGTTCATCAAATCATTATAATAATTTCCAAATAATTTGTTGATAATCAGAAATGATGGTTACAATTTTTTGTTTGAAGTGATTGTTGTCCAAAAAATAAAGCCTTCGTCTGAGCCTTGATTTGAGGAGCCAAGCTGCATCAAACCCTTTCAAGGATACTTCATTGAATTGTAAGCCATTAGCCCTTAGTGCCCAGGTGCTATATGGCAGCCAGAGGCAAATAGATGCGTGGCTCGTGCTGTGTGCCTCAGTACATGCCTAGGTGTCAGGATTTCCCATGAGGCTTGGACCTGTGTCTTGCTCCTCACTGACAATGCTGCTCCCCCTACAATGGCCCTGCTAAAGATGGCCCTGGAACAGTAGGCAGAGCTGAATACACCCTGCCTTCTCATATATGCCAGCCAATGTGAACCTCATTATCACTGGAGTCATGTTTCATGGTATTGCACAAGAAGCAGCAGTAACAGGGCTTTCACATTCTAAGTAACAAGGGATCTCACTTCTGTTTTGATTTGAGTAGGAAGGATCTGCCAGTAACAGCGAACTTAAAAGAATCTTTCCAATTGTGGAAACAGCAGGCTCAGGCACTATTTTCTTAAGTCAAGTATTGGCAAGCATGTGCACAAAGATGAATGTACAAAATTCTAACAGTAGAGCATCTGTATTCCAGGAGAAGAGAATGTAGATTGGATGAGCCTTGACCTTTTAGCTTTAAAGGAGGTCACATTTCCCCAATTAGGAAACTCTGTTCAGTTACCTAGAAGTGTGTGTAGAAAATAGAGTATGATTTTCTGTATAGAATATAGAACTTGAACTAATATCTTGAAGTAATCTGTTATCTTTATAAAGTCCTGAAGTGAAATAAGCCTCTTTGGATATTGTTTCATATAAATGCTTATGTGTAGATGGATCCTCCTTGCTATAAATTTCAAGATCATGTGCCCAGTGTGGTAAAGCCAGGTGAATAGCTTTCATTACAGCATTCTAAAATCATGAAATATGTGGTATTCTGGACCCATTAAATACCGTTAATTTCAGTATTAAACAACTAAGGATTATGACAGAGAAGTTTGATCCTTTATATGCATAATTGTTACCCAAGGAGGTGGAAAAAAGTGCAATTTTGGGGTCTCACTCCCAATCAGAGGATATGATTCAGCTGGGTAGGGCTCTGGAGTCATCCTTTTAACAAATGCTGAGGCTTTCTGATGCACTTGTGACACTGTGAACCACACCTTAAGAAACACTAAATTAGGGCTTTATGTTTCAGATCATAACCATCGCTCTTTTGCATGTAGGAGGGAGTGATTAGGGTAGGGTGTAGAATAGAAGAAAGATAAAACATGGTACTCTTGATATCTAAAGAAAAACATCAGCAGGTTGCTTCTCTCTTCCCAAGAACTACCCAAATATGCCACAGTTTTACAGAAGCTGTGCAAAACAGAAAGCTACCACAGTTAATTTCTCACAAACTTACAGTCAGATGAAGACAGAGGTGGTTATGACAGAGACAGCAGGCTGGGAGGGGTGGTAGCGGGGTGTCATCCTGTTACTCCCTTTACTTCCAAAATTATTACCATTTGTGAATGAAATGAAAACACTTCTAATTCTGATTCTAAGTCATTAACCAAATAGTTAAATTTAATAAAATTCCAGTCTAATCCAGACAATTGGTGGCCAACTAGAAACTTTCTCATCAAGTTGTTTTGTTATGCTTACTTTTATAACGTGGATAGATTCAAAATCAGTTATCGTGCTAGAGAATACCATGCATGAGTCAGAAGAAATGAGCTAATCTTACATGTAGCAACATGGATAGACCTCAAAGACAAAAGACTGAATGAAAAAACCAAGGTGCACAATGGGATCAATGGCAAAATACCAGTTATATGTTATATATTATGAGAATATAATACCAGTTATGTATTACATATTATGTATATAACTGGTATTTTACTATTGATCCCATTGTGTACCTTCTTTTTTCATCCACACACAAATATGCACACACAAAATAATGTCAACAATTTTTCAAGGTTGAACAATACATATCTAAATGAAAATATGACCAATGGAATGGAAATATATGCATTTAATAAACTAAAGTGAGTACTTCTATTGGGGAAAGGGAAATTGAGATTGAAGTTGGAGGATAAAGGGGAAAAACGTAAATCGAACCAAACAAAACCAAACTGAAAAAACAATGGGATCTGGTCACAGATCAATGATTCTTGTGGATGTTGAGCTGTGACATGTGATAGACTCAATTCAGAAGCCCATAAAGGACAGAATGAAAAGTGTTGACAACTTGGTCCCTGCCCTTAGGGAATTGCAATTTAGTTGCAGTTATATACATGAAAAAAATAAGGCAAGCTATTACATGATCAAGTGGTAGGTGGTAGGTACTACTGAGTACTATGAGAGTTGAGAGAATAGAGAGAAAAAAGAGAAAAATAACAGTAATTTTTAAGGCAAAAGAAAAAGAAAATATTCTTTGGTGTCTGCCAGTGGTCCTCCTATGCATTTCATTGTATGGTCTTTTCCAGAAATCTCTTCACCATTTTCTCAATGGTCCATAGGCATTAGATCAGTTTAGATCTTTTAGTCCTATCTCAGTTCCCAAGGACTATTTGTCTACTTATTTGTTTTCTTTATGCATATGAAATATGATTGAATTTTGCTTAAATGAGGAAAATGTTCATTTAACTTAATTTCATTTATTTCTTCTTGTTCATTTTTTTTTTTTTTCACACTGAGTTTTACAGTGTGAAGGCTCTGTGAGGTCAGGAGATGTTTGCAAAGGTTTTCCAATACCAAAGTGTGCTCTTCTACTGTACATTAGTTAAGGTAATGTGGACTGCCACAATAGATATATCCCCACTCTCAGAGGCTTAAAGCTAACATCACAGAACAATGATGGTTCTCCTGGACTGCTGGCTCCCCTCCACACAATAATTCAGGAACCCAGGTTCCTTTAGTCTTGTGCCTTTGACATCTTATACACTCCCGGTTTTCCCTAGGGGTCTTTTGCATTCCAGCCAGCTGGAAGGGGTTAAAAGATGAAAGACCATATTTGGGAAGTTTTAGTGGGCCAGGGCTGGAAGTTGCATCACATCGCTTCTTACTCCCAATCCCATCAGCTGGTGCTCAGTCATGTGGCTGACAGGCAGGCTGGGAATACATGCCTATGTATAGTCATACGGCTGACAGGCAGGTGGGGAATGCAGGCAGGCATGCATCTATCTGCATGCTCAGGCATGGGAGATGGGTCTGCCACAAGACTCCCATTTATTTATTCGTTAACATCAATCTCTTATCCATAGAAGGTGTGGAAATGAGGAATGATAAAGGTGCAATGAATTAAACCTTTGATTTAACTTGATATATTTGATATTGGATAAAGAACCTGGTTGTGCCTTTTGAGTCTTCCTGATTGACATTCATTGCTCACAGATAAGGAGAACTACATGAACAGAACAATGGTATACACTGGAAGGGCTGGCAAGTCTCCACCTGACAAATATCCTGGAATATGGCTGAGAGGGCAAAAGTCAGCTTTGTGCTGGGCTCCTTCAGCTGTCTTTTCTGACTTTTCCGAGCCAATATGAAGCCGTCTGAACCTTTCAGTCTTGGTTGTTTTCTAGGTTTTACCCCTGACTTGCCTACGACTTGGGACGTGTTTGTCCCTTGATGCTCTGGCTGATTTCCTTGTGCTCCATTTCCTGACAGCCTGAATTTCTATGTCAGTTACTTTAGCCCTAGCTGTGCCTGCATCAGCTTTCTCTCTAACTTGTCTGAGTACATGGCCAGCCACCTCCCATGTCACTAATTCTGGGTTGTGGTACAACCTGGTTAGTATTATTCTGTTGCTGTCTTCATTTCAGGGTGATTATGGTCTACTAATAGTTGGGATTTCTCTGTGAAATCCCCACAAAAGACATGAATATTTTATCCCACATTCACACATATATATTTGCACTTGACAAGAGGTATGCTGAGTCATCCATACGTTTCAAATAAAAATTTAAATTTGAGTCATGAAAGGAAGTTCTCCTGGGGACATCTGCACCGTGTGTCTCTGCCACGTGCTTAGAAATTTGCTCATCCTATTTGGTAACTGTTCAAAGTGCTCTGGAGGGAACTGAGCTGAGTATTCAACTCAGGCCTGGGAAAGTCAATGTGACTGAGGAAATACTTTGTTCTTTAGGATAATGTGGAACTAAAGTATCTGTAGTCAGGTAATCAGTCAGTGGTGGAGATATTGTGCCTTAGTTTGGGCAGCTGTAACCAAGTACCCTAGACTAGGTGGCTTATAAACAACAGGCATTTATTTCTCACAGGTCTGGAGACTGGAAGTCCCAGATCAGGGTGCCAGCATGGTTGGGTTCTTGGTGAGGGTCCTCTCCTGAATTGCAGACCACTGACCTCTTATTGTATCATCACAAGGCAGAAGGAGCGTGAGCTTGGTCATTCTCTGGCCTCTCCTTATAAGGGCACTAATACTATTCTTAAAGGCTTAGGTCTACTCTTATGACCTGATCACCTCCCTAAGGTCCCCCCTTCTATCACACTGGAGGTTAGGCTTTAACATATGAATTTTGGGAAAACACAAACATTCAGTCCATAACAGATTCATAATATGTCTCTTTCTATCCACACATTTGTGTGCGTTGATCAATAATATATAGTGCAATAATTTATTTGCCTTTGATTTATAGAGGGATTGGCAAACTACAGCCTGGGGGCCAAATTCAGCCCACTGTCTGTTTTGGTAAATAAAGTTGTATTGCAACATAGCCATGCCCATTTTTTTTAACATATTATCGATGGCGGCTTTTATGCTCCCACAGCAGAATTGAGTAGTTGCCACAGAGATGGTATGGCCCACAAGGCCTATAATACTTATTATCTGGCCCTTTACAGAAAAAGTTTGCTGTGCCCCGCATTAGATACATACAGTAAAATGTGAATACCTTGAAAACACTTAATTCCTGACACAGAATAGCCAATAAATGAGTGTTTGTTTTTTAAAATCTCAGTTTTCTATTGTGGACTTTTTCCCTTCTGCCTGGACTACTTGGGCACATCAATCATGTATCCAACAAATAGCCATGATGTGCATGACTATGTGGCAGGCACTGCTCTTGGTGCTGTGACAAAAGCAGGACACACAGAGCCTCTGTCTTCATGGATCTCATATTCTATTGGGTGGAGAGACCAGAGACTGATGAGCAAGTAGATGTATAACATCATGTTTCCTTATGGCTCACCTTATGAAGATAAACAAGGCAGGTACAAGGGTCTCTGATTAATTCCTCTTTACTTCATTATTCCTCTAAGGTTTTTCTCAAGTCCAGCTTCCTTCATAAGATTATTCTTAGTCTCCACATTTAGTCTATTTCTTTCCCTTGTAACTCATAGCTCTTTTTATTTTGAACTTTTAATGAATTTATATCATTCTACCATGAATTTGAGTTCTTTGTATATGTATTTCTTCTTCAACATATTAACCCATTGGTGACAAAAGCAATATGGCAATTTTTAATTTCTCAACAGCAACCTACATAGTGCCTAGAAATGGGTAAATATCTTTGATTAAGCCAGGTCTTGATTTTAATACTGGAGGTTTTTAGTACATGACAATTTGATGCATTCCGTCTGTGGTCTTCCTGAGCCTATGATCACCACTGTGTCCCATCAGCCACTTACAGACAGAGGGAGAGAATCTCCTACATTTTTAGGAATTGGAATCTCTTCGAGAATTCACTATGCCTACAGGCCAATCTGGACCATAAGATTCACCTATGCTTTTGACATACAAACCAGAGAAAATCTTAAAATGTTATACCTTGAATTTTCCCCAGTAAGGAAGGAAAAATCCAACCAATCAACCGAGTAAAAGGGAGGAAAGGAGGGAGTTGCACAAGTCATTAGCAAATAGAAAACTGAACAAAAAGTTCTTGGCCTTTCTTGCTGTTTTAACTACCCTCTCACCCCACCCAGAGTCTATGTGTTGGTCTGTTGGTAGGAAACCAGGTTACTCTGTTGGAAAGAAACTAGTATTGGAGGTTGTATTAATCAGCGCTTGAGGATGAGCCAATTTCTCCCATGCATGGGATGAATGGGGTTATTCATGAAGGGGCATCTGGGCAGGAAGTGGGGGAGTTGTGGCTAACTAAGCCAGGCTAGCCCTTGAGAGCAGAAGGGAAATCTGTCATCAGAACAAATGAGCAACAGCTAGGGTGAAGAAGGCCAAAGGTTCTTGTAGAAGGCGAGTGAGAAGGAAATGGAGAGTTGCAACCTGTTACCAATTAGCATGGTTCTTTCAGCCAAATCAGGCACAGTGTGGCCTGTGGGTCATGAGCATCCTGCAGTAAATACATCCCCGAGCCATCCATGAAAAAGACCTATCTCTGTGACCCTAAGCATGAAAGAGGCTAATTTTATTATTACCTTATTCTCTTCAGCATCATCATTGACATATTTTGCTATTTTTCAGCCCTGGGAGGAAAAAGCCAGTAAGATATAATGCTTAAGATAAAATAAGATTCCTAAATGCCCTTAGCTTCTATTTTAGAACATCCAAGTTCCACTGAATTAGAAAGTCTGGAAATTTCTGTTGATTGTGGGGGTGTTTACAAATTGGGGACAAGGTGGCAGCCAACTTACTATGGGAACTTGGGCAAGATTCTTCCCTCTGCCCACAGTGGAAACCCTCCCTCTGAAATCAGGAGGGCTGGAAGGATGACCTGAATTTGCTTCTTACTGTGCTACAACCACACATCCTTATACAAAGCATAGGAGGATTCTTGTCTTCTAGAAGCCAGGCTGTATTCTTGAGGTCTTGCTCTCTGGGACCACCTGCAGGCACCTGGGGTAGGAGCAGCCCTGGGGCAGATAATGCAGACAGTGGTCAGGCAGTGGGCTTGCTTATCCTGTAGGTTTCTGCTCCTATGTATGGAAAGTCTTTGCCGTATGAATATATATCTCCATATCACTACATTTGTACGTATCCATCAGTTGAACCTGTGTCCATTCCTGGGATCCTGTGTTCCTTTTATTCCAGAAAAGTCTATGTTTTCCAGCTGACCCAGTAGAAAAAAAAATGTAATCTTTGGAAGGTGAAGACAAATCTATATCCATCATTAATGAACTTGTGATGTTCATTATATAATGACAAACACAATAAAAATTTCCCTGTAATAAATATACGTACATTTTTATAATAGTATCAATGTTACTAGTACAATGGCAGCTTTCATTCATTGAACACTTACTATGTGCCTGGAGTTATGCTAAGAACTTTTAAAGCATAATGTAATGCATACACTATGAGGTAACTACTAATATTATCTTCATTTTACAGATGAAGAAAGTGAGGTTTAGATTAAATAGCTTTCCCATAGACTCATGACCAGCAAGAGGCAGAGTCTGCAAATCTAATTCTAGAATCCATGGTCTTTATTTCTATATCATAATTGTCCCAGTTCACATAGCTAAAAAATGATGTAATGGAGGCTCAAACCCAGGCAGCCTGACTCAGCTGCCTCATTCTTTTCATTTCACTATGTTTACATGTTTTCTTTCTTTTTACATATTTCTACCAGATGAGCTTAATTGAGTGCTAGCTCTTTTTCTTCTTGAGGACAGGTGGGGTCAGGAGATTGATAGCCTATTGCTTAGTAGCTAGGAACTCTACAGTGTAGACTAGTTATATGCATTTATGGGAGAATGAGACATTGTACTGTATCGAGGTGTATAAATAGAGTCGTTTAAAAGAGCATGCTTATTGTAAACAACTGCAGCAGGAAGATTGCAATTATATCTATCTCAAACACTAATCAGTTGCATCAAACATTTTAGACTTTGTGTAATAATGGAGTCAATTCGAAGTGGAAAAAGAACAAAACAATCATCAATGGATAAGATCAATTCTGTCTTACTTGAAATGATAAATTTATTAACACCAGTACAATTATAAATAATTAGTTGCAAGTCATATTCTATGACTTTTCAAAGTTATCTAATGTTTCCTATTTCAGGCTAGTATAGGCTGGATGCAGATTAAAAGAATTTAAGAGCAACAGAGTCCTCATCTTTTTACATTGAATGTCAGGAAACAACAAGAGAGGATTTGTGATTTGTGGCCAAAGTTAGTCACAAATAGACACACTTTTACTTGAAACATCTTTCATGGGATTAGTCAACACATGGGTTTTCTGATTAGCTAGCACAGAGAAGAGGTTTACAAAGAAGGAGCTGGAACAAAGGAATTTTAGGTTCAAATGGACATCGTCATAATTCTCCTTTAATGTAAGCAAGGTGAACCCATTTTCCGATTTAAAAGTTTCCATTCTCAAAGAGGTGACTGACATTATCCTACTTTCACAGCATTTGCCAGAAGCTTATTTAACTCAAGTCTTGATTTAAACCTAAAATTCCACAAAAATAAATGACAAATGATGAAGTGGGATTCTTTAGATTCTGAATCCAGGTTACTGACCTGCCAGCCCTATTTCTATCTGTATTCTTATGTAACCTTCCTGGAAGGGCACTGAGGCACGAGCTTTTGAGGTCATGACCCAGGTTGCAGCCATTAGTTTGACAAATGTTTTTGACTGTCTTATACATAGTAGGTTGCATTGTCTGGCTTCTTTGCAGTTTGGTGGGAGGACTTGACCAGCTCTGGCCCATGAGCTGTATTTGGAAGTGCACGTTACTTCCTGTAGAGTTTGCATTGGTGGTGAGCTGTCCTTCTGCACTCTTTCGCCCTGCTGTGGAGGGAAAGCAATGAGTCTTATATGACTGCTCTGTTAATCTGACCCCTAGAATGGAGATGTCAAGGAAAAGAGCAGAAAAGACTATGTAGCATGAGCAATAAATCACCTTTTTTTGTTTGTTTTAAACCACTGAGATATGGGGGTTGTTAGTTATTAGAGCATAAGCCAGTCTATCATGAGGCCTGTGTTACTTGTTAGAATATTGTATGTCATAGGCAAGCCCAAGAATCACCAAGATAGTCCTGAAGAACAATAAGATGGAGGGGTAGGGAGACTTTCCTTTTATATTACGCTTTATTATGAAGCTTTAGTAATTAAAATGGTGCAGTACTGCTAATGTGATGGCCGGTAAAAGAAAATGAGCGTTCAGAAGCAGCCCCAAACATATTGGGAAATTTTATATTTGACATAGATGGTATTGCAGATCACTGAGAAAAAAATAGAATAGTCAGGAAATGGGGCTGCGAAAGTTGGTGTTTTGTGTGAGGAAAAAAAGTGGATTTAGTCCCCTTTCTCATATAAAGAATCAGGTTTCAATGGATTAATGAGCGAGACATGAAAGGCAAAATTTCAAAATTTCATGGGAGCATTTGGTAGAGAAATCATTCTTAATAGAGAGAAAAAAATGCGTCAATATTTTACATTAAAATTAAGAAATTAAAAGTCTCTATCAAAAAATGTCTGAAAAGATAAGCCACACAGCATATATTTGCAAAGGATCACACATCAGAAAGAAAAGGAATAACTGAAAAATAATTCTGTTCATGGGCAAAAGATTATAGCCATTTTACAGAAGAGGAAGCACAAATGGCAAATGGTTTTAAGTGAAGATATATCATTAGTCATCAAGAAATGCAAATTAAGTGCACATAAAAATGCAAAAAACCAAGAAGTTTGATGAAACCAAAATGCAAGTGAGGATGCGAATTGATGGGAAATCTCCTGCTTTTTACTGTACAGTGTTAGTTGATACAACTGCTTTAAAAAACACTTTTTTTCATTCCCTTATAAAGCTGAACACTTAAATATTCTACAAATGAGCATTTTCACTCATGGGTATAGTGAAGAAATACTCCAAATATAAACACTAAGACATGTGATAACATTCATTGGAGCATGGTTGGTAAGAACAAAAATCCTGAAACAATCAAAATGCCCACTGACTGTAATATAATTTCTGTAATGGTGGAATATATTTTAAATGGAAATTTATATAAATTAGTGAAAAGTAAATGAGTTTTATATTCAGTATCATTATGAGTGAATCTTTTAAAATAATACTGAATGAGAAAAAAGCCATGCAGTAGAATAGTACATAAAGAATGGTACCATTCTTAAAATGCTTAAAAGCAACAACTAAACAATGTATTGAGAAGGAAGCTAGAGAATGAGCTAGGGAAGGAGCATGTGTAGATAGAGTTTTATTTTGTTACTATTCCAACTCTTAAGTGGGTGATGGGTTCATAGGTGTTCATTTTACTATCATGCTTCCTTGTTTATGCATGTGTCATATATATAACAAATCTGATATATTTTTTTCCAAAGACCTTATATAGGAAGAATGGTAGTTTTCAAATTAGTGTCCAATGAAGTTTGAATAAAAGGTATGTCTTTTCATTGGAAAGCTCTTCTAGCAACATTGGAACGTCTTCATTCTCCAAGTACCCTTTAAGTGTTCAAAATTAGAGTTGCCTTTCTCAAAAATTTTCATTTCTGATTTCAGTGGTCATGGATGCCTTTGAAATTCTCCAATAGTAAATAACAGAAGAATGACTCTGGCAACATTTCCTGTCTGTCCTTTGTTTTCCTTTCTACTTTTAAAAATTTTAACTAAATTATTGATAATTTGTCAATTTATCAATGTTCCTGATTCCTTGGGCATACATTTCCCTCCAATTTTTTTTTTTTTTTTAAATGGAGTCTCACTCTGTTGCCCAGGCTACAGTGCAGTGGCACGATCTCAGCTCACTGCAACCTCTGCCTCCCAGGTTCAAGCAATTCTCCTGTCTCAGCCTCCCAAGTAGCTGGGACTGCAGGTGCCTGCTAGCATGCCCAGCTAATTTTTGTATTTTTAGTAGAGACAGGGTTTACCTTGCTGGTCAGACTGGTCTTGAAGTTCTGACCTCAGGTGATCCACCCACTTGGCCTCCCAAAGTCCTGGGATTACAAGTGTGAGTCATCGTGCCTAGCTGCCTCCAAAATATTTTTATTCGTCAGTTTGAAAGAGTTTTCTCAAATGATAGCCTGTAGTTTTGATATTTTAACTTTTCATTTTCTTTTTCAGGGAACCAAGGGATAATTTAACCTTTCAGATAATTCTTCCATATCTCCGTGTCAGTGCTTGCAATTTCCCCAGTAATTACAATAGCTAACATTTCTGTAGCACGACTTTATGCCAGGTTCTGGTATAAGTGTCACTTCAATCCTCACAAACCCTAGGATAGTATCTGCATATTGCAGGTAAGACAACTGAGGCACAAAGGGGTTAAAATATCTTACTCAATATCATAAGTGACAAAGCTGAAATCAAACAAGGATGTCTAGCTCCAGATTCCATCTAACCACCACATCTTTCTTCTGTTTTTGTTTGTTTGTTTGTTTTTAGACAGGGTCTCACTCTGTTACCCAGTAGTGTTTTCATAGCTCACTGCTACCGCCACAACCCCAGCTCAAGCAGTCCTACTGCCTCAGCCTCCCAAGTAGCTGGGACCACAGGCACACACCACCATGCCAGGCTAATTTTTGTATTTTTAGTAGAGACAGGGTTTCACTATGTTGCCCAGACTAGTCTCGAACTCCTGACCTCAAGCGATCCACCCACTTTGGCCTCGCAAAGTGCTAGGAATACAAGGATGAGCCACCATGCCTTACAACTCTTTAAGTTTTTGTTTTTTTGAGACAGAGTCTTGCTCTTGTTGCTCAGGCTGGAGTGCAATGGTGCGATCTCAGCTTACCACAACCTCTGCCTCTGGGGTTCAAGTGAAATCCTGCCCGAGCCTCCTGAGTAGCTGGAATTACAGGCATGTGTCACCACCCCCTACTAATTTTGTATTTTTAGTAGTGACGGGGTTTCTCTACGTTGGTCAGGCTGGTCTTAAACTCCCAACCTCAGGTGATTCACCTGCCTCGGCCTCCCAAAGTGCTGGGATTACAGACATGAGCCACCGCACCCAGTCTAATTTTTTTTCCAACAATCAGTTTTCTATCTGAAGGAACAAATCTATCTATTGCTTACAATAAAACTTGTCTGTTGCAAATCTTCCAACATGCCATCTGGATGCATCATCTGGATGAGATGCATGCCTTTGCCAATATTTTTGCTAGGTAATAGATTTGCTCTATCTGATCCTACAGTCATGTGAGCATGAGTCTAGCTGGCTAGACTAGTTTGGAAGTTCAATTTATTTTGGTTTATTTTTTTAAAAATAAATTTTCAGTGCATGTGTAATACACTTACATGATTTAAAAATCTAAAAATATGAAAGATGATACAGTGTAAAGTATCTTCCTCCTGTATCCTTCACCTAGTCCCCAGATTCTCTCCCCCATCCAAGCAACCATATCATTTTCTTAAAGCCTACATTAAATGTGTATATTATACAAATATTAAACATTTATTTTGCACTTCATGTCAGGCATGATGCTAAACACTTTTCATTTAATCTTTCCAGCAATTCAATGAGGTGAATTTTACTACTATTCATATTTTGCAGATGAAGAAACTGAAATATAGAATGATGCAACTGGGCCAGGCATGGTGGCTCACACCTGTAATACCAGCACTTTGGGAGGCTGAGGCAGGAGGATTACTTGGGCCCAGGAGTTTGAGACCAGCCTGGGCAACACAGGAAGAGCCTATCTCTGTAAAAAAATTATCTAGTAAGAAATTAGCCGGGTGTGGTGGTGCACTCCTATAGTACGAGCTACTTGGGAGGCTGAGGTGAGAGGATTAATTACTTAAGCCTGGGAAGTTGAGGCTGCACTGAGCTGTGATTGTACCACTGCACTCCAGCCTGGGTGATATTTTGGTTCTGGGGTGTCTGACTCCAGAGTTCATGCTCTTACCTACTACAGTATATTGTTTCTCCATGCTGAATCTTTTAATGAGAAATATATATATAATAAGCGGATTCTTTAAAGTTTATATAGCCCACACAGGAAAATGTTATCTCTATTTCTTAGAGAAAATAAGACGCGACCTTGTATATTTCTTTTGTGAATATCATTATTAGATATAATTTATATTCCATAAAAGTTACCCGTTTAAAATGTGTAATTTAATGGTTTATAGTATATTCATGGAGTTGCACAACCATCACTATGATCTAAGTTCAGAATATTTTTATCATGCCCAAAGAAGCCCTGTCAATTCTTCTGTCAGTTCCCCTAACTCTCCCCTCCCCACCGTAGACAGCCACCAGTACATTTTCTGTCCCTACAGATTTACTTATTTTGGGTTTGAAACATTAATGAATCATTTATAGCCTTTGTACTGAGTTATTTCACTTAGTATAACGTTTTCACAGTTTATATTGTAACATATATCTGTACTTTTTGTGGCCGAATAATATTCAATTGTATGAATATACAACATTTGGCTAACTATTCATCCGTTGATGGATATTTGTGTTATTTCCACTTTTGGTTATTGTGAATAATACTTTTGTGAATATTTCTGTATGGGTTTTTGTGTAAACATGTTTTCATTTCTTTGGGAGGAGTGGAATTGCTGGGTCATATGGTAACTTTGTTTAAACTTTTAAGAAATTGCCAGACTTTTTAATAGCGGCTGCACCATTTGACCCTCACACTAGCAGTATAAGAGGGTTCTAATTTCTTGACATACTCATCAACACTTGTTATTATCCATCCTTTTTTATTATAGCCATTCTTGGGTGTGAAGTGGTATCTCATGTGGTTTTGATTTGCATTGATTAATGATATTGAGTATCTTTTTACACGTTTATTGACAATTTGTGTTTCTTCTTTGGAGAAATGTCTATTAAAATCCTTTACCCCTTTAAAAACTGAATTGCCTTTTTATTGGTGACTTTACGGTCGATTTTAGAATGCACTCTGGATACCAGATTCTTTATCGTAAACAACATTTGCAGATATTTTCTACCATTCTGCAGGTTGCCTTTTCATTTTCTTGATGGTGTCCTTTGAAGAATAAAAATTCTAAATTCTGATAAAGTCAAATTTGTCCTTTTCAAAAAACACTCTTGTTTCTTATGCTTTTGGCGTTACATCTAAGAAACCATTGTCCTCTACAAGATCACAAAGATTTACACCTGTGTATTTGTGATGGTTAATACTGAGTGTCAACTTGATTGGATTGAAGGATAAAAAGTATTGATTCTGTCTGTGAGAGTGTTGCCAAAAGAGTAACTGGGCTGGGGAAGGCAGATCCACCCTTAATCAGGTGGGCACAATCTAATCAGCTGACAGTAAATACCAAGCAGTCGAAACGTGTGAAAAGGAGAGACTGGCCTAGGTTCCCAGCCTACATCTTTCTCCTGTGCTGGAAGTTTCCTGCCCTCGAATATCAGACTCCAGGTTCTTCAGATCTGGGACGCAGACTGGTTCTCCTTGCTCCTCAGCTTGCAGACAGCCTGTTGTGGGACCTTGTGATCGTGTAAGTAAATACTTAATAAACTCCCTTTTATGGATACATCTTACTAGTTCTGTCCCTCTAGAGAACCCTGACTAATAAAGTATTCTTCTATGAGTTTTATATTTTAACTCTTATATTTATGTCTGATGAATTTTTAGTTCATTTTTGTATATGGAAGTGGTACGCATTCTTTTTTCTTGTTTAGGGATATCCAGTTTTCTCAGCACCATTTGTTGAAGACTATTCCTTATCCATTAAATGGTCTTGGTATCATTGTCAAAAACCAATTGTGGATAAATGTATGGGTTCATTTCTGAATTCTCAATTATACTCTGTTGACCTATATGTCTATGATTATGCCAGAAGCACACTACTGTCTTGATTATTTCAGCTGTGTTTTGTAGTAAATCAGAAAGTGAATCTTTCAGCTTCATTTTTCTTCAATATTGTTTTGGCTTCACTATTATTTTTGCATTTCTGTTTGAATTTCAGGATTAGTTTGTCTGTTTCTTCAAAAAGGCAGCTGGGGTTTTGATTAGGATTGCATTGAAACTGTAGATCAACTTGGGGAATATTGCCATTTTAACAACATGAATTCTTCAAATTGATGAATTCGAGATGATTTTCTATGTTTTAAGATCTTTAATTTCTTTAAACAATGTTTTGTAGTTTTCAAAATATATGTTTTGTATTTCTTTTGTTAATGTTATTCCTAAGTATTTTATTATTTTGGATGCTGTTGTAAATGGAATTGCTTTTTTTTTTTTCTTCTTTTTTGAGACAGAGTTTCATTCTTGTTGCCCAGGCTGGAGTGCAGTGGTACGATCTTGGCTCACTGCAACCTCCAACTCCCAGGTTCAAACAATTCTCCTGCCTCAGCCTCCTGAGTAGCTGAGATTACAGGCACCTGCCACCATGTCTGGCTAATTTTTGTATTTTTAGTAGAGATGAGGTTTCACCATTTTGGCTAGGATGCTCTCCAACTCTCCTGAGCTCAGGTGATCTGCCCGCCTCACCCTCCCAAAGTGCTGTGATTACAGGCGTGTGCCACCATGCTCGGCCTGGAATTACTTCTTAATTTCATTAGAAACACAATTATTTTGAGTTAATTGTTGAATTTATTGAATTTAGATTGAATTAAATGTTCAACTCCTGACATATCCTGTTAACAGGCAGTTAATGTTTTCATTTTATGGACTTGCCTTCATTTCCAATTTTCTAAACAGCTGAAATTCTAGTGCAATAACTGGAGAAGTGGATCAGCCCTGCTGGTGCTTTTGCAGGTGCTCTATATCTTATTTGAAGATTAGTCTTGCAGGTTACAGTCGGCTCTTATAGACATTGGAATGATGCTTGTGCTTACCCAGGTTCTGCTTGTAGTGCCACAGGCTTTGCTGCTGAGGCCTTTTCATTGTTTGAATTTGCATGCTTAGCCATTGCATTTTCAAAGCAGAAATCACGGTGCCAGGCAATCAAGTTTAGAGGTTCTTCTAGCTCCAGCCTGGACCAGAACCCTTAGAATCCTGTGCTGAAATCTAAGTCAGCTCAGTCCCAGTGGTGAATTTACTTTTGAGGTCCTTTAGGTCTCCTTGGCCAGCAGAACTTCGGTCAGCCAATCCTGATCTACCCTGTTTTTCTCTACTGTGAATTTTGGGGAGCAGGTGTTGAGGTCTTTGTTCCTTTCTTCTCAAAAAGCCTAGAGAGAAATCATTAAACTTTGTGTAACTTCTCCTGCCACATGTTATACACTGCAAGGGCCTGCCTTTGTTAGAATATTAAATCTGTTATAGATATTTCTAGAGCAATGAGTATCTGTTAGATAAGGGAGGCCCTTTAAAATCATATTTTGACTAAGGAAGACCCTTTCAAAGGTGACTTGCTCTATTCGACTAGACAAAGAAGTGGAGAATGGCTTTGGCACCCCCCCCATCACACAATGTAAGGTCTTCCATGTGATAAATCATTCCATTTTATTTTTATTTTTATTTTAGTTTATTTATTTTTTTGAGATGGAGTCTTGCTCTGTTGCCCAGGCTGGAGTACAGTGGCACGATCTTGGCTCACTGCAACCTCTGACTCCCTGATTCAAGCAATTCTGCCTCAGCCTCCCAAGTAGCTGGGATTACAGGTGCATGCCACCACACCCAGCGAATTTTCTGCATTTTTAGTATAGATGGGGTTCCACCATCTTGGCTAGGCTGATCTTGAGCTCCTCACCCAGTGAGCCACCTGCCTTGGCCTCCCAAAGTGATGGGATTACAAGTGTGAGCTACTGTGCCCGGCCCTCCATTTTATTTTTAAAAATACCATTGCATTGGCTCAGTGCTCTTCAGAACCTCCAGAGATGTTTCCTTGAACTTCAGAGTTGTGCTTGTGCCTGTGAGTGTGACAAGTGGACTTGGAAGTTTGCTCATTCACATTCACATCTCCTACTGTTATACTCTCATGTTTCCTTTTCAATAGATAGATTATCTCACTTTTTTTTTGAGTAGTTTTGGCACTGTATGCATTCCATCACATCTTTTTCTTAGACACAATGAAGAACAAGGCATTTAAAAATTTACAGAAAATATGCTAAAATAAGGTATAGAGCTGTTTGAAAGAGATTCAGTTACTCTAAATGCACTTGTAGGCCATGGTAGCTGAGTTATTGTCATACCTGGTGAGCATATCAGGCTGGCAATCAAAATGCTGAAGCATTGCTTGCAGATATTAATGGTCATCAATATGGGGTTTGGTCTTTATTGTAGTGTAAAAGTAGGAAGGATCACAAGTTCAGCAGCAGGCTTAAAGCCAGGGTCACCTGTATTAGAATTATATGAAGTATATTTGTAATTGTGTAAGTTTTATTGTGCTAATTTTGCTAAGATTTAGCCTTCCAGTTACCTGCAGGGTGCATTTCCTTCTATTAATGTCTCTCAGCCAGTCTATCAGAGCACAAAGAAACCAACCGAGTGGCATTGTAAGAAATTACTTATTTTTTCTTTAGGAGGAAAGTAGATATTTTCTGCATGTATGATTTATAATTTATCATGAAAGATTACTAACTATAATAGCCCTAAAAAAGCTTTCATTTTCTGGGGAAGATTTCAAAGGAACTAAATGGCAGACACGGCAGAGAGTTCACTAGCAAGCACTTCAATGCACGGACTTCCTCTGCCAGGGCTTCAGTTGTGTATGGGAGGGCACAGACGAGCAGGATGCAGACCAGGTCCTGTTTTGCCTGTGTCTGAGCTCCTCCTTTGGGCCAACTGGTGTGCTAGGCACTTAACATATATTGAAAAGGAAAACTAAAAGCCACATTTTCTTTCTTTTAAAAACCGTATATATTTAAAGTGTACAATATGATGTTTTGCTATACATATACATAGTGAAGTGATTACCCTATTTTTCTATTCACAATTTTTCTAGGTCACAATTATGGCTGAACTATTGTTACAAATCTCAATAGATTTAAAGAAAGTAGAAGAGATAAAGGAAAACCATTAACCCAAGTGACTATGGGAATACAAGGCATGGGGTTAGTTATTACCTTTTGTCTTAAAGATAAGAGAGGAGGTTGAAGAATATTAACAAACCAATTACCATAAGATGGCAAACTAGAAAGAACATTAGCCAGGTGGAACACATGGCACTTTAAAATTATACCTATATATATGTATAATTATATATATATACATTATATATGTTCTGAATTATTAAATTAAAAGTCTCAGTACTTTATCTGCTACTTTATTGCTGAAATTTCTCATGACTTTATTTGCAAATAAACTCTGCTGTGATTGTCTACTATTTAAGTACATATATTTATTGCCATTTCCTATGAAATATAATCTTAACCACAAGGCTACAAATACAGTAAAACTTTACATTTTTGTGAGATACTTCATCCATTTTAAGTTTAAGAAGAAGATGCAATTTATTAGAAAATGCTACAGAGAAGGAATTAATTCACCTCAATTCTAATGTATGTACTGGGGTGAGTAACACACTCTTTATGACATAGTCAACTTTGTTCTGCCACCTTAATATATAAAGGGCAATGGCTGGGCTCAGTGGCTCATGCCTATAATCCCAGCACTTTGGGAGGCTGAGGCAGGTGCATCAGTTGAGGTCAGAAGTTCAAGACCAGCCTGGCCAACATGGTGAAACCCCATCTCTACTAAAAATACAAAAAATTAGCTGGCCTTGGAGGCAGGAACCTGTAATCCCAGTTACTCTGAAGGCGGAGGCAGAAGAACAGCTTGAACCTTGGAGGTGGAGGTTGCAGTGAGCTGAGATCAAGACACTGAACTCCAGCCTTGGTGACAGAGTGAGAACCTCTCTCTCTCTCTGTGCATATGTGTGTATATATATATATACACACACACACATATACACACACACATATCTATATATATAATATATATAGATATACACACACGTATGCACAAACATGGCAAGAATTCACTTGTTGGTAGAAACATGAATGCCCCAGATTTGGGGGGGGGGAAAAAAAACCATGAATACCCATGTTTTGACTTTTCTTCCTGTTCCCCCTTGAACAAAACAAAATAGTGATTCAGACACATTCATTTCTAGCCACATTGTGAAGTTTGTTCTGTTGTCACCTGTATTATTATTTTTAGTCATCATGTATTATTATTTTTAGTCGTCATATATTTAGTCTCTCCCTGAGAGATAAATGGCATTATTGCCAGTGAACTATTTCCTGAGGAAACCAAGGCTTAGAGAGCTTAAGCAACTCATCCGAGGGACTGTAGGAGGCATCAGAGTCAGGAGCCAAACAGATCTGCCTGCCCTAATGACCCAGCTTTCATGTGATATGCTGCCTTTAACAGCTAGAAACTTCTGCTAAATTCTCATTAAAGACCTCTACAAGTTTCTGTACTCACAATTCCATTTCCAAGCCTATGGGGTTAAAGTGTCCTTTATAAATAGTGAAACCAGCAGCTTAGATGTGAGATGTGTAGGTGGTGGAATGTGGTTGCCATTGCTTACCAGTGGGATTTGGGCTCTGTTTGTTTACAGGGGTGCCTTTGGTTCACTGTAGTGTTGAGGCAGCCATGAAGGTGGCTGAGCATCATGAACAGCATGAACAATCTAATCGCCAGTCAGGATCCAGTTTCCTTTCTAAACCCTGCCTCCTTAGCACCACTCCTCTCCATCTTTTGATCACCAAGCCCACTGTAACTGCTTCTGTTCATTTTCTCACTTTCTCTTATCTGAACTATTATAGGTTTTCTCACTGACTTTTCTACTCCTAACCTTCCTTTTATATTTGTTCAAAAACTAACCTTTCTCACAATCAGAACTCATCATATTTTCCCCTTTCCTAAAATCCTTCAATGAGTTTATCCTTGCTTTTAGAATGAAGCACTAGCTTCTTAGGGTATTGTACAAAGTTCTCCACAGCCTTTAATCTCAGATCTCTATCCCTTGCCATATACATCTTACTATCCAGACACTCTAAAATACTTGGAGATTCCTAGATTAACATATTCATGCCTTTCTTCATGTTTCAACTTTTTTTTTTTTTTTTTTTTTTTTTTTTTTTTTTTTTTTTTTTTTTTTTTTTTTGTTTTTGTCTGGGGATAGGGGTGGTTTGGTGGGGGGGTGGGTGTTTTGGTTCCTTTCTTCTTTTTTTTTTTTTTTTTTTTTTTTTTTTTTTTTTTTTTTTTTTTTTTTTTTTTTTTTTTTTTTTTTTTTTTTTTTTCGAGAGGGAGTCTTGCCCTCTTACCCAGGCTGGGGTGCAGTGGCACGATCTCTGCTCACTGCAGCCTCTGCCTCCTGGGTTCAAGCAATTATTCTGCCTTAGCCTCCCAAGGAGCCTGGATCACAGGTGTGTGCCAGCATGTCTGGCTAATTTTTATATTTGTAGTAAAGACGGGGTTTCACCATGTTGGCGAGGCTAGTCTCAAAAGTCTCAAACTCCTGGCCTCAAGCAATCTGCCTGCCTCGGCCTCTCAAAGTGCTGGGATTGCATGAGCCACTATGCCTGGTCGATGTTTCATTGTCTTCATGGAATTCCCCTGGACTGACCATTGCTTGGACACTTCTCCACTCCAGGGTTTACTACTACCACAACAGGCTACTATAGTGGGTATCTGTTTTTGTCTGTCTGGCGTCCCTCCTCTTATTTTAGGATGCTGATCTACTACAATAATGGAACCTAATAATGCTGCCAGTCATAGCCTGTGTTCTACTGATGGCAGGGGTGGGTATATGACCCTGGATATAGGTAATCATGGAGCCTTCTTGGACATAATGATTGGCCCAGGGTTGAGTATGTGGCCTAAGCCAGGCCAATCAATGTCTTCCCTGGGATTTGTATGCAAACTAGAGACTTTTCCTTGGATCAGTAACTTTATGAATGCCACCCCAGAACCCCCTTTTGCCTATTTCCAGACACAAGGAAGAGGCTGAAGAATAAAATTGATGTGGAGAATGAGAGAAATGAGAGGTGGGAAAACAAATGAGAGATGGAGAGAGAGGCCTGGTGGCATTGAATCTCTGAGATCCACTCTTATTAGCCAGTAGATCTTGGTAAAGTAAATTTATTTCCCTAAGTTTCATATTTTTAATCTATAAGAGGGGTAAAATAAATGTAATACTAGGTACCTGATAGGGTTCTTATAAAGGTTCTGTAAAATAATGCATATGAAGTGCTTGGTACACTGTTCAGCATAGAGTAAATGCCCAATAAATGTAAGTAGTGACTGGTTATAACTAAAGTTGGGAGAGAGCATCCTCTTTCTCGTTAGTAGTGATCCAGTGCTTCTCAGTTGGTATGTAGGCCTATTTATCACTAACCCTGGAGTAATTTGGGACCTTTTCATTTTCCCCAGTATCTTCTTGGCCCATTGATCAGGCTAGTAACCATTTTAAAATGACTCACCTTATTCACCTTTACTTCACTAGCTTTAGACATTTAAATAGATGTTAGTAAAAATATTTTGAGAACATTTGTATTTAATTGTAATGATGTTAAAGTATTTAAACTACGACAGTTTGTGTGTGTGCAGAGATGGATCAGTGAAGATGCTTTTTCCATTACTGGAAATCTAATACATGGCAACACAAAACAATTTTGATGGTCTCAAGCACTAAATTACTAAGTGGGTATATTATCATGAGGATATATGTAACAAGGGCATTCTATACCAGCTCAGCCCACTCAGCAAAATTGCTCCAAGAAGTTGCAATATTTCTCTCTTATTAAAAGACTGACTTCATATTTTTATGGGAAATTGATAAACATTCTTTCTTTGTGTCCTGTTAAGATGCATATCAATTGTATAATACTTGAAAGTAGGTGGCCGGTAACCTCATCTCATTTCTCTCTTCTGTGTCTCTGACCCAGCTCTTAAAAAAATGCAGCATCGGCATCTCCCCTAGCTTGTCTGAGATTTAAGCAAAACTCCCCCCAAAATCCATTTGTGAAGTAGGGGGTGGGGATACACCCTAATGATTTCTCAGGCCAAAATTATTTATTTTTAATTTTGGCCTGAGATTGACCTGTTTAGCCTGACTCCAGGATCATGATCATTAGAAAACATTTAAGAGCAGACTTGATGGCAGAGTAATAGAAGACTCCTCTGAAATATGAGAGAGCCTGGGTCCTAGTCTTGGTTCTACCATTTGCTGTGTGACCTGGGTAAGTCCCTTGTCCTTTCTGAGTGTCATTTTCTTCATCTATAAAATGAGAAGCCTTTACTAGATGCTATCTAATATCCATAACACAGGTGTGGTTTATAGTCTAAAGATGACTTTAACATTTCAGAGTCAGTATGAATGTGAATTGATCACCCTTTTCCCTGTTTAACTCATCAGAAGGCTTGACTGGGGCTGAAGGATCCACTTTCAAGCTCACTCATACGGTTTTTGGCAGGTCTTAGTTTCTTGCTAGCTGTTGACTGGAGACTTTAGTTCCTTGCAACATGGGCCTCTCATAGGAGAGAGAGAGAGAGAGAGAGAGGAGAGAGAGAGAATGAGCATGAGATCTCAAGACTGAAGTCACTGCTTTTTTATAACCTCTTCTTATAAGTAGCAAAGCATTACTTCTGCTGATCGATGTTGGTCACACAGGCCAATCCTGGTATAATGTGGGAGGCAGGGGTCAGGGGTGCTATCTTGAAAGCTAGATATCACACTGTGAATTGTTAGCCATCTAACTTCTTCGAGCCTCACCTTCCCTTCTATTTAATGGGAACAAAATTACTGTCTAGCGATGTTGACTTCATAGGGTTTTACTGAGGATCTAGTAAAATGATAGATGAAAAATCCTTTGTAAACTATAAATTACATTGAGTGAAATATTTGATGTCACAGATCTGGAGGTGAGATACGAAAGTCAAAGAGAGGGAAGAATTACAATCTTATAAAGGGAGGAACGTGGGTTCTCTTGGGTCACAAACCCTTTCCCCCACCACACACCTCTAAGCCCCCCTAGGATTTGGCTCATTGAACCAAGCTGTGAGCTATGGATTTTGGGGCTAGTGTTTATTTACTTTTTTTTGTGTGTGTATCATAAGATTTTTGCTTCCAAGAAAAATATCTTTAAAAAAAAAAAAGCTTCAATACAAGGTTTGAAAAGCTTGGGGACATTAACTTGTTCTCACCATACAATTTGTTAATTGGTCAACTGTCCATAAATTAAAATAATATGGATCCAATTTTACTGAAATGATACATAGCTTGGAAAAAAATATTTTAGGTTTCATTGAATTCAAGGACATTGAACAGTGCCATCTAATAAAAATCGCCTTGTGTCCTGAGCTCACATAACGTATTGAGGTCAGCATCAAGGACCATCTACAGGCAAAATGTTCCTGTCTGCACAGTGGCTTGTCTCATTTCTCATTTGCACATGTGGAGTCCACCTCTTGGCAGCTGTTGCTACACAAATAGGATTTATAATGGAGATGAGAAGCCAATATGGAGAGTGTTATGTTTAAGGTCCTCTGTTGAGCCTGCAGCTGGCCTGCACACATTCCCCCATGTTACAGCAGATGAACTCCATCCACTCCCTGCAGGAACAGATACACAGTGGAAGGACCCCATACCCCCCATGCAGGGACAGATACACTATAGCCCTATGTAGAACAATGGTGGGGTTTGGCCGAGTTGAGACATACATGCTGAAGCAGAATAAAGGGGTACACGTTGAATCTGAAATAGGCAAAGACATTCCCATACAAGGTGGTAAGTCCAGTGCAGTCTGTGAGGACTTTTTTTCTCTTTGTAAGGAAGTGTTTTATGCCCAAGTCCAGTTCTTGCATAGCCCAGAGGAAGCTGAAATGCTGTGCACATAAGACTGCTTTTCCCAACTACTTTATTTTCTCAGACCAGCTTCCTTAATGCAGGACACCATAGGTATGGGAAACCCTGGGCTCAGATCCTTACAGCAGAAAATGGGGACTCTTTCCCAGGTTCATTTGAAAATCACAGAAGGACGGCGATTGATCTTGCTTGGTTTAAACGTCCGCCTGTAGTCCCTGTCCTTTAAAGAAGGCAGTCTTATACTGATGGCTTGACCCTAGTCTCTTTTTGTTTTTTTGAGACAGGGTGTAGCTGTGTCACCCAGACCACAGTGCAGTGGCGTGATCATAGCTCACTGCAGCCTCACCCTACCAGGCTCAAATGATCCTCTTGCATCAGCATCCCTAGTAGCTTGGACTGCAGGAGCATGCCACCACACCCGACTAATTTTTTAATTTTAGTGAAGATGAAGTATTGCTATGCTGCCCAGCCTGGTCCTGAAATCCTGAACTCAAGTGATTCTCCTGCCTCAGCCTCCTGCAGTGCTGAGAGCCACCCTGCCTGATAACCCTAGTCTCTTGTAGAAGTGACTCATCCTATTCCCATGAGAGAGTAGAGGAAGATAATTATGAATGAAGAGTTACATCAAAAGTGGATCATAGAGGTCCATGAATTGCAGGTAAAAAAGTTAGATTTTTTTAGGAGACACAGAAACATTTGAGATATTTGACCAGGGAAGTGACATAGTCAGAGTTGAGTTTAGGAAGATTAGTTTGATAGAAATGTGTTAAGACTGAACGGAAAGTAGAAGGGATGGGTAATGGTGATGTAGGTAATTTTGCTAAAATATCCATTCTGTTCAAACAACATAAGTAGCTGGAAAATCTAAAAATCATTTTCTTTTATGTGTCAAAGAGTGAAGAAGGTATTCAGGAACTATGGGCTAAGATCTTGGTGGAGAAGAGAAACTAGAGAGATGAACTCATCATCCAAGACTACTTTGTTCTTGAGGGCATTTACTGAACTTGAAAAGACATATTCTGTGAGTTATTTTTCCTTTTGGCTCTCAGCTCCATTTCATCTCTTTGCTTCATATCTCAGGGCCAACAAGCCTGAAAACTACTTTTCCCAGACTTTCTTGCCAGCTGAGTTCCAGTTAGGTTCCAGCAATGGGAAACACTAGAGGAAGAAAAGAATGAGAATATAACAATGAACCCACATTGAGAAAGTGACAGTCTGTCCTGACATTCAGCAGGATAGGTCAATAGCCACAGATAAAGCCTTTGATGGGTCCTGGATTCTTAATGTTTTTCTCTCTAGTTCCAGAAAACTGCCAAAGTGCCAAGTTAATGGGAAGCAATACTTCTCTAAGGCCATGCTGCAATTGTAAAGTATCATAATGTCTTCTTTAATGATGAATGCTTTCTTACTCATTGGAAAATACCTTTTCCTATAATAATTTGTGGTTTGAAATTATATCTGTAAGAATGAAACACATCTCACTTTTGCCTGAAGGATTGGAGCCTCTTTGATATAAAGAAGCAAACTTGATATCCAATCTGTATGCTGAGTTTTAGAGACAACATTCCACATATATCTTAACTTTTTCATTTCTAAGGAACTAGGACTGTGATCCACTTTGCAGTCCAGGTATGATATTGACTCTTTACACACAGACTTGTTTTGCTTTGAACCTATTCAAACACTGCTTCACTTAAATTTCATCTAAACTCTATGCTTCCCCCCCAAATTCTGCAATAACACTGTCTTTCTTGGTGTTTGGTGAGATGCTCCATGCCTCCTCTGGTGCTTCCCTTGTTGCAACAGCCTAATCAATCTGTCTTTGTCGAACTATAATGTTGCCCCTGTGGTCTTAGCTTGATTGGATGAGGAAAGAAAGAAGCCATTTTTCCACTTATGACAGTGATTTATTGTAGGCTCCAACAACTTTCGTGTTGGTTTCTGCAGCATTGATGGGATTAACTCCTGAGCTTCTGATGAGAAGTGGTAGGTCGCTTTCAACAGCAGTACCAGGAGCAGTGGCAATCATGTGGGTTGGTTGGCTACAACCCAGGGGATAAGGTGGCTTCTTAATTTCTGGGTGATATTTCCTTTCCCTTTCACTTCTTCAGTTCTTCCAATATTTCTACAACCAATTGTCTGATTATAACAAGTAAATCCTTCTCTGCTAGAAATAGAGGGTGGTTTCATTTTTCTCAATGATCACTAGCTGATATAGTATCTGAGGTTCTGAGCTGCACTTTGGCAGCTTTCTGGGACTAGAGAGAAAAACAGTAAGAATTCAAACCTGGCCGGGAGAGGCGGCTCACGCCTGTAATCCCAGCACTTTGGGAGACTGAAGTGGGCGGATCATAAGGTCAAGAGATCGAGACCATCCTGGCCAACATGGTGAAATCTTGTCTCTACTAAAAATAGAGAAATTAGCTAGGTGTGGTAGCATGTGCCTGTAGTCTCAGCTACTCAGAAGGCTGAGGCAGGAGAATTGCCTGAACCCAGGAGGCGGAGGTTGCAGTGAGCCAAGATCGCACCACTGCACTCTAGCCTGGTGACTGAGCAAGACTCTGCTTCAAAAAA
>NW_016107375.1:171840-221348 GCF_001604975.1 Cebus imitator | reverse complement strand
ACCTACTTCTTTGCATTTTCCATCCTGTTGTCTGGTGTCCATACTTCATTTTGATAGATTGTTTTAACCTAATTTTTAGTTTAATAATTCTGCTGTATCTAATTTGGGATTAAAGCCATCCATTGAATTCTTAACTTTTGCTATTGTCCTTTTCCTCAATTCTAGAACTTCTAGATTTTTTTCAAGTCTGTTGCCACTTTTTAAAGTTGCTAGTTCTTTGCTTTTGAATTTAAAAAAATCTGGCTTTATTGACATTTTTAATTTTCATTCTTTTAGTAATATGATTAAAATATATAAATAAAAAATTGGTAGAACTACAAAGAGAAATATACAAACCTATAATTATAATGGAATATGATAAGATGCTTCTCTCAGTAATTGACAGAAACAGCAGACAAGAATTATTAATAATTAGGACAATTTGAACAGCATGACTAACAAAACTACTTAATGTCCACATGTAGAGGTCTGTACTCAACAACGATAGAGTGCATATTATTTTTCAAGCTCACGGGGAGTATGAAGATGATGCTGGTTCTTCCAAATGCATCTGTAGACTCAGTGCAATCCCAGTCAAACTACCAGGCAGATTCTCTTGTAGTTTTTAAGTGATGAGTGAGTTTTCACCCTCATGTGTGAGACCTGCCTCCCTCAAACCTTGTTACAATGTAGGCACGTTACCCATCTGACATGAAAACAAAACAAAACAAAATACCAGTCAGGTATTTTCCAGGACCTGACAAACTTATTCTAAAATTAACCTAAAAATAGTAATATTAAAAGACTGAGAATAGTTAAGACATCCTTGAAAAAGAAAGGATACTTAAATTTAAGACAGAATATTTAAGACATCTTTGAAGAAAAAAAGAAAACTTGAGAAAACTTGGCCTACTCACTATCAAGACTTGTAAATTTATAATGATTAAGATAGTGTGATATTGGCAAGAAGACTGAAAAAAAGACCAGTGGGAGAGAAGATATGACCCAGATATTTATTTATGTATGTGTATCAGTATGTAAGTATATATACCTATTGTGAAAAGGCTATATTTTTAATAAATAATGCCAGGACAATTTGATATCCATAAAGGAAAAAAATGAAATAGGACCCTTTTCTCACACTATATATAAAATATAATTCTAAGCAGTCATAGATCTAAATGTGAATGGAAAAGTGGTAAAGCTTTTAGAAGGTAATACAGGTGAATGCCTTCAAGACTTCAGGGTGTGGAAAAACAAGATTCAGAAAGCTCTAACTATAAAATAAAGGACTGATGTATTTGTTTTAAACACAATATTAACTACTTTTATTTATATATTTTAGTAATTGATTTTTATTAATAATATTTTAATTAATTACAATTATATATATTTATGGTATGTAATGTGATATTTTGATATACGTATACAAAGGGGAATTACTAAATCAATCTAACTAGAATATCACCTGTTTTTGAGGTGAGACATTTGTAATTTACTGTCTTAGGTTTTTTGAAATGTATAATATGTTATTATTAACTATAGTCACCTTGCAGTGCAATAGAGCTCAAAAACTGATTCTTCCTGTTTAACTGAAACTTTGTACTCTTTGACCAATATTTCCCTATTCCCTCCTTACTTCCCTGCACCCCCAAGTCTCCACTAAACATCATTCTATTCTACACTTCTGTGAGTTTGGTTTTTTTAGATCCCACATAAATTAGATCATACAGTGTCTGTCTTTCTGTGCCTACCTTATTTCACTTAACATAATGTCCTCCAGGTTTATCCATGTTGTTGAAAATAACAGGATTTCCTTCTTTATAGGGTTGAGTATCAGTCCACTGGGTATATACACCACATTTTCTTTATCCAGTCATTTGTTGATAAAACACTTAGGTTGATTGCATATCTTGACTATTGTAAATAATGCTGCAATGAACATGGGAGTACAGATATCCCTTAGACATTGATTAAGTTCCTTTGGATATATACCCAGAAGTGGGATGACTAGATCATTTGGTTGCTCTATTTTAAGCTTTTTGAGGAACTGCCATACCATTTTAAAGAATGGCTATACTAATTTATATTTCCACCAACAGGGTCCAAGGGTTTCCTTTTCTTCACATCCTTGCCAACATTTATCTTTCCTCAGTTTGGTAATAGCCATTCTAACAGATATGAGGTGATATCTCATTATGGTCTTAATTTGTATTTCTCTGATGATTAGTGACGTTGAGCGTTTTTTCATGAACCTGTTGGCCATTTGTATGTCTTCTTTTGAGAACTATCTATTCAGGTCCTTTGCCCATTTTTAAAATTGGGTAATTAGTTTTCTTGCTATGCAGTTGATTAAGTTCTTTATGTATTTTGGCTATTAACCTCTTATCAGGTGCATGACTTGGAAATATTTTCTCCCATTCTGTGGACTGTCTCTTCACTCTGTTAATTGTTTCATCTGCTATGCAGTGGCTTTTTAGTTTGATGCTATCCCATTTGTCCATTTTTGCTTTTGTTGCCTGTGTTTTCAGTGTTTTCTATATACATATAAATCACTGCCCAGGCCAATGTGGAGCATGTTTCCTTGTAGTGGTTTTACAGCCTCAAGTCTTATATCTGAGTCTTTAGTCTATTTCAAGTTGATTTGTCCACATAGTGTAAGAAAAGGATCTAATTTCACTCTTCTGTATGTGGATACTCAGTTTTCTCAGTACCACTTATTGAAGAGACTATCTTTTTTTCATTGTATATTCTTGAAACCTATGTCAAAAATCAATTGTCCATAAATGCATGAGTTTATTAACTGGCCATAAGTGCATGGGTTAAAATCCTCTCTAAAGGTTTAATATATTGGACTACATTAAAATTAAGATCTTTTGCTTACCAAAATACAAATAATGAGAGGCAAACAGCAAACCACAGGATAGGAAAACATTCTTATTGCATATTCCATGTAACATATTTTTATTTTTTATGTAACAAACAAAAGGTTTGCATCTAGAATATATTTTAAAACATCTTCAAATTCATAGTAAAAATGCATATTGTCTAATAGAAAAATGGAAAATGACTTAAATAAGCATATTACAAATAGGATATCTAAATGACCAAGTAATGTATGAAAAGACATATATGCATATTGTTACTCAGGGAAATGCAAATTGGAACTTTGATAACACTATGTATTCATCAGATTGGCTAAAATGAAAAAGTTCAATTCCAAGTGCTGGAAAGAATGCTCAAAGACAGGAACTGCCATTTATTGCTGATAAAAGTGTAAATTGGGATGCTGGTTTTGGAAAACAGTCTAATACTTCTCAGGTAAGTTGAAAATGTTCATACCTATTGACTATACCTATACTCCTTGACATGTGCCCTGTAGAAAGAGATGCTTAGGTATATCAGGATCATATTCACAAATGCCCATAGCAGCATTGTTCATAATTGTCAAAAAGCAGAAACAATCCTTATGTCTATCAGCATTAGAAAGGATAGATCAGTTGTAGTATAGCCATATAATAGAATGCAATGCAGCACTAAAATGAAGGAATTATAGCTATCTATAGTCATATAGCTTATTTTAAAAATATATTATTGAATAAAATAAGCTAGATACTGAAAGAAATGTATGAATTCTTTCATGTAAAGTTCCAAAACAAAAATATTACTGTATTATTTAGGATACAGATGGAAATGGCAAACTAATAGAGCAAAGGAAGGAAGTGATTATTTCAAAAGTTAAGTTAATGGTAACCTTTAAGGTAGAGAAAGTATTGTGATTGGAAGGGAGCTGGTCATGTTGTGGTTCTTCACCTGGGTGCCTCCTGAAGCTGTACATTTGCATTTTATTTATCTATTCATGTGTTACATTTCATAATAAAAATTAAGAAGCACTGCTTGGAAAATGTTGAGACTAGAGACAGAAAGGCCAATTCAGACATTGCTGTAGTAGTCTAGGTTTGGATGGAGCAGGGTGTTGGTGGTAAGAACAGGATTGCAAATATCATTATTTTAGCTATGAGTCTGTCTATTTCTGCCCACTGTAAAGAGGCATTTTGATTTTAAAACATATTTCTGTAAATGTCAGTGCCTTAAAAGATAGTCTATTTATAAATTGAGCTCATTTATTTAGGATTCCCTTGTTAATGTCAATTGAGAGAGGTATTGGGTTTGCCTATCAGCAGGTAAATTCTAATAAGACATTTCAAAGCTCGTCAGAATACAAGGCTTTCTCAGGTGTTAATAAACTGGAAAATTATAAACATAAAGGCGTGATTTGTTTCTGCTATTAAAGCCAGTCACAAAAATGCATGCCAGGGGGGCAAAGGGAGCCAGGTGAATACCTTGCTTCTCTCATCACCCTGAGCTAAGTGATCCAAGAACATTATCTCTACTGTCAACATCTCAAGTAGTATGCCTATGGATGTTAGATGCTCAGGGTTAGAGGGTGATTAGAAAGATAAAAGACTCTTGGTTTGTTGTGTTGTGGTATACATGGTCTATATGTTGTATTTGACCGGAGCGTAGAAAGCTAGCACCAAGACAAAAGTATGCCAGATTGCAGGGTCATTTATTATGCCGGCGACCACAGAGGACTCACGTCTCTCCAGCCTGTGGTGCAAAAGGAGGGTGCCACGATTTTTTTATACCCGAAAAACCACCTTGGGAGTGGGGGTGAGGGGCGGGGATGGGGATGAAAAGGTTTCGGACATTTCAAGGGATAGGGGATTCTGTGATTCACCTCCTGGGTGGATTCAAGGGTGGGGAGTGGGGGTGAGGGGCGGGGATGGGGATGAAAAGGTTTCAGACATTTCAAGGGATAGGGGATTCTTGTCATTCTGTTTGTTACTTCAGTGGTTTACAGAAGTCAAGATATACATTTGTTTACACATCGTCTGGGTGCTGATAGAAGTCACAGATTTTAGCAGTTACTGATAAGAAAAGGTAAGCAGCTTTACATAGTTTTGCAGAACAAACTAGCAGTTCTATTTACAGAGGCCAAGGACAGTAGTTATTGTGAGGAGAATGGGGCAGCCACTTCAACTTATTTAAAAATAGTTTTGCATTTTGTAAAATAGTGTTGCTCAGGTTCTGGCTCTAGGCCAGCACAATATCACATATATAATATCTTATATGAACAATTGGTTTGTAGTTGTTTTTTTTCAGGTTCTCTTCCTCTATTAATATTAGCCTCTGGGAAATCCAAAAACCAATTTGTGGCCAAAATATAGAGTACTTTGCAGCATATCTTTCATATATTAAAATTATCTGTGGCTTTTTCTTTTCTATTCCAGTTTCTATTTTTTTTAAGTTAATAGGCTTTACTTTTTTTCAGAACAGTCTTAGATTTATAGAAAAATTGAGCAGAAAGTACAGAGTTCCCACATACTCCCTTCCCTCCCAGAGTTTCCCCTATTATTAACACCTTGCACCTGTGTGATAACTTTGTGTTAGTTGGGGAGCCAATATTGACATATTATTATTAACTGAAGTTCATAGTTTATACCTGATATGGTTTGGCTCTGTGTTCTCACCCAAATCTCATCTAAAATTGTAATCCCTGCTTGTCAGAGAAGGGGCCTGGTAAAAGGTGATTAGATCATGAGGGTGGATTTCCTCTTTCCTTTATTGTAGTAGTGAGTGAGTCGTCACAAGATTTGATGGTTGAAAAGTGCGGCACTTGCCCATTTGCTCTCCTACTGCCATGGAAGACGTGCGTTGCTCCCCTTTTGCCTTCTGCCATGATTGTAAGTTTCCTGAGGCCTTCCCAGCCATGCAGAGCTGTGAGTCAATTAAGCTACTGTCTTCTCTTTATAAATTAACCAGTCTCAGATAGTTCTTTATAGCAGTGTGAAAACGGACTAATACAATACCAATAGTTCAGTTTTGGTGTTTGACAAATGTAAAATTACATGTATTCACCATTACAATATCATACAGAACAGTATCACTGCCTAAAATCTCCTATGTTCCACCTATTCAATGATCAATAATGTTGGGCATCTCTTCATAGGCTTATTTACTATCTGTATGTCTTCTTTGTTGAGGTATCTGTTCAGAAGTTTTGCCTATTTTTAAGTTGGATTGTTTCCTTATTATTGAGTTTTAAGAATTCATTGTATATTTTGGTTCTTTATCAAATATATATCTTGCAAATATTTTCTTGCAATCTGTGGCTTGTCTTTTTATTCCCTTTACAATGTATTTTCACATGGATCAATGGAATAGCATAGAAGACCTAGAAATAAAGTTGCGCACTTAACCAACTGATCTTTGACAAAGTTAAGACAAATAAGCAATGGGGAAAGGGTACCTTATTCAATACGTGGTGCTAGGAAAACTGGTTAGCCATATGCAGAAGAATGAAACTGGACTCCTACCTCTCACCATATACAAAAAGTAACTAAAGGTGAATTAAGACTTAAATGTAAGACCTCAAACTTTAAAAATCCTGGAAGGAAACCTAAGAAATACTCTCCTGGTTATTGGCTTAGGGAAAGAATTTAAGTCTTCAAAAACAAACACAATAACAAGAATTGACAAGTAGGACCTAATTAAATGAAAAAGCTTTTGCATAGCAAAAGAAACTATCAACAAGGTAAACAGACAACCTACAGAGTGGGGGTAAAGCTATGCATCTGACAAAGAACTAATATCCAGAATCTATAAGGGACTTAAACCAATCAACAAGAAAAAGCAAACAACCACATTAAAAAGTGGGCAAAGGATATAAACAGAAACTTCTCAAAAGATGTATAAGCAGCCAACACATGAAACAATACTCCACATCACTAATCATCAGAGAAATGCAAATCAAAACCACGATGAGAGACCATCTCATACTAGTCAGAATGGCTATTATTAAAAAGTCAAAAAACAACAGATGTCAGTAAGGTTGCAGAGAAAAGGGAATGCTTATATACTGTTGGTGGTAATGTAAATTACTCTAGCTTCTGTTGAAAGCAGTTTGAAGATTTTTTAAGTAACTTAAAATAGGGCTGGGCCCGGTGACTCATGCCTGTAATTCCAGCACTTTGGGAGGCTGAGGCAGGCGGATCACCTGAGGTCAGAAGTTCAAGACCAGCCTGGCCAACATGGAAAAACCCCATCTCTATTATAAATGACAAAAATTAGCAGGGCATGGTGGCAGGTGCCTGTAATCCCAGCTATTTGGGAGGCTGAGGCAGGGAGAATTGCATGAACCTGGGAGGTGGAGATTGCAATAAGCTGAGATCACACCACTGTACTCCAGCCTGGGTAATAGTTCAAAAAAAAAAAAAAAAGAAGAAGAAAAAAAAGAACTAAAAATAGAACTATCATTTGACTCAGTAATCCCATTACTTGGTATATACCCAAAGGAAAACCAATCATTCTACCAAGAAGACATACACACTCATATATTTATTGCAGCACTGTTCACAATAGCAAAGACATAGAATCAACTTAGGTGCCCATCAATGGTAGATTGGATAAAGAAAATGTGATACATATATACTATAAAGTACTACACAGCCACAAAATAGAATGCACATCCTTTGCAGCAACAACAACACAGCTAGAGGCCATTATCTTAAGTGAATTAACACAGACACAGAAAACCAAATGCTGCATGTTCTCACTTGTAAGTGGAAGCTCAACACTGAGTACAGACAAACATAAAGGTGGAAACAATAGAGACTGGGGACTTCAAAAGAGAAGAGAGGGGAGAAGGAAAAGTATTGAAAAACTACCTATTGGGTTTTATGTTCATTATTTAGGTGGTGGGTTCAAGAGAAGCCTAAATAAACCTCAGCATCATGCAGTATATCCATGTAAAAAACTTGCACACGTACCCTCTGAATCTAAAATAAATGAATAAATGAATAAATAAATAAATAAAACAAAAAGTAGTGTATTTTGTGGAGAAGAAGTTTTTAATTTTAATGAAGTCCAACATCAATTTTTCTTTCATGGATTGTGCTTTCAGTATTTTATCTAAAAAGTCATTGGCAAACATAGGGCTACCTAGATTTACTTCTATGTTTTCTTCTAGGAGTTTTATAACTTTGCATTTTACACTTAGGTCTGTGATCAATTTTGAGTGAATTTTTGAGAATGAAGTATGGCCTATGTCTAGATTCTTCTTTCTTTTTCCATGTGAATGCCCAGTTGTTGCAGTACCATTTGTTAAAAACACTATCTTTTGACCAGGTGTGATGTCTCACGCCTGTAGTTCCAGCACTTTGGGAGGTCGAGGTGGGCGGATCACAAGGTCAGGAGTTCGAGACCAGCCTGGCCAACATGGGGAAACCCTATCTCTACTAAAAATACAAAAATTAGCCAAGTGTGGTGGCAGGCACCTGTAATCCCAGCTACTTGGGAGGCTAAGGCAGGAGAATAGCTAGAACCTGGGAGGCAGCAGTTGCAATGAGCTGAGATCGCTTCACTGCACCCCAGTCTGGGTGACAGAGCAAGACTCCATCTCGAAAACAAACAAACAAACAACAACAACAACACTGTCTTTTCTCCATTGAATTGCTTTTGATCCTTTTTCAAAAGTCAGTTGACTATATTTGTGTGGGTCTATTTCTGGGTTCTCCATTTTGTTCCATTTGTTTATTTATTTAATCAATACTACACTGTCTCGATTGCTAAAGTAAGTCTTGAATTTGGGTACCATCAGTCCTTCGATTTTATTCTTTTTCTTCAGTATTGTGTTGGCTTTTCTGTATCTGCTGCCTTTCTGTATAAACTAATCAATTTGTCAATATCCACAAAATAACTTGCTAAGTTTCTGATTGGGATTGCATTGAATCTATAGATCAATTTGGGGAAACTAACATCTTGACAAAAATGAATCTCCTGTTGACAACCATGAAATATTTCTTTCTTTATTTAGATCTTTGATTTCTTCCATCAGAGTATTTTAGTTTTCTTCATGTTAATCTTACAAATGTTTTGTTAAGCATTTCATTTTTTGGGTGCTAATATAAATGGTATTGTTTATATTAATAGCAGTTCCTGTGTGTTTAAAAAAATATTTGTATGTATCTAGTTATCAACCTAAATAACAAAGAAAGGCTCTCTCAGAGAAAAAGAATATTTAATCAGGAATAGTGCATTGTAATGAGAATATATGAGCCAAAGTAAGATATATGAATGTTCAGGGAGGTAAAGAAAGACAATGGTTTTTTAAAGGAAAACCAGGGAGGATTATACATTGTTTAGAGATAATTAATCTTGACTGTAAAGATAAATAACAAGGGTCATGTGAGTCCAAGATTGAATAGGCAGTTGCTGGACAGATGTCCTCACAGAAGTATTTTGTGTGTGTGTGTAAAGTTGCAATGGCCTTTGTGCAAGGTTATGGATTTTGCAGTCTTTTGTGATGGTTTTTGTCATCAGGAACTTATGTGTGAGAGCCCTCCTTTCATGGCCTTTCCAAGCCTTAAGTGTCAGGGTATTTTTGTTTGTTTTTTTAAACACAAGTGACTTCATTTTGATTCTGGAAACTTCCACACTATTATCGAATTGACTGGGGATTGTTAAGGCATTATGTTGAGGAATAATTTCTGTACAATGAAACAATCATTTGAAGTTTGATGAATTTTGGTAATTGCATGCAAATTGTAAAATCACCACCACACTTAAGATGTAACATTTTTCCATTATTCTAGAAAGGTTCCTCATGCCCCATCACAGTCAACCCCATTCCATTCCCCTGGCTCCAGACAACTGCCAATCAGCTTTCTATCAAGATAGTTTAGACATTTGCAAAAATTATTGTTTTCTGTCTGACTTCTTTCACACATCACAATGTTTTTGAGGTTCATCCATGTTATTGTATGGTGATATCCCACAGTGCTGTTTTTGCTCAGTGATACCCCACAGTGTGGCTATACCACAGTTTATCTGCTCACCAGTTGACTGACATTTGGGTTGGTTCTAATTTTTCCCCACAAAAAATGAATAGTCCTATTCTCAGTATGTCTTTATGTGGACATATCTTTTAAATTCTCTTAGAAAACACCTGTAAATGGATGGTTGGGCCCTGTAGTAGTGTGCAAATGACTTTATGACCCACTATTATACTTTTCCCAAAGTAGCTAAAATATTTTGTATTTCTGCCAATAATGTATGAGAATTCCAGTGCTCTACAATCTCACTAATAGTTGATATTGTTGGTCTCTTTAACTTTATGAGTTTTAGTGGGTATGTAGAAGTATTTCATTGTAATTACAGTGACATTTACCCGATGTGTAATGATGCTGAGCATTTTTTTCATGTACTTATTGGCCTTTTGTATCTGTTCCTTAAAATGTTCATTTGAGACTTTTGCCCATCTTTTAATTGGCTTTGTTGTTTTCTTCTTATGGTAATTTTTTTTTTTTTTAATCCAGAAGCATCTTGCAATAATACTATTCTTTAGATTAGATACGATAACACAATTCTTCTTAAAAGGACATAGGTTTGCATTATTTAGGGGGTACAAATATCACAGTTTTGTCCATTTTAATACACATGAGTTTTGGTGTCTTGATTATCCATGATTTACACATTTTATTTTCTATAGTCACCAAACTTTACATGGAATATGAATGTAATACATCACCACAGTCGGAAATTTTTTGTTTCTAGAATCCATCCGTATTTCTCATTTTTCAGTGATTTCTACTTTTTTTAATTTCATCTAATCTGTAGTATATTTTCAGTGTTTACTAGATATGAAGATTTTCTGGTCACATTTGTTGAGAAAAAATTATCTTTTTCTCATTGAACAATTTTGGCATCTTTGTTGAAAATCAATTGACCATATATGTATATGTCTATGTCTGGAGTCTCCATGCTCCATTCCTTACATGCCTATCTTTATGCCAATACCACCCTGTTTAATTATAGTAGCTCTATAGTCAGTCATGAAATTAAATCCCCCAATTTTTTTCCTTTTCCAAAATTGTTTTGTCTGTTCTCAGTCCTTTGATTTTTCATGTAAATTTTATTTTATTTTAATTTTTAAAAATTTTTATATATATTTTTTAAGACGGAGTTTCATTCTGTCACCCAGGCTGGAGTGCAGTGGCACAATCTCAGCTTACTGCAATCTCTGCCTCCCAGGTTCAAGGAATTCTTCTGCCTTGGCCTCCCAAGTAGTTGCGATTATGGGTACCCACCACCATGCCCGGCTAATTTTCATATTTTTAGTGGAGATGGGGTTTCACCATGTTGGACCACGCTGGTCTTGAACTCCTGACTTCAGTGATCTACTCAACTCGGCTTCCCAAAGTGCTGGAATTACAGGCATGAGCCACTGCGCCTGGCCCCTCATGTAAATTTTAAAAAATCAGTTTGTCAGTTGTTTTAAAGTTGCTGGCTAAGATTCTGACTAGGACTGCATTGACTGCGTAGATCAATTTGGGGGAGAGCCATCTTAACACTATTGATCGATCTATGAGCACAGTGTATTTTTCTTTAGTTTCCTTTCGTGTTGATTTATAGTTTTCAGTGTAGAGGCCTTCAACATTTCTTGTTAAATTTATTCTTAAGTATATTATTAAAAATTTCTATTTTCTAATTTCTTATTGTTAGCATATAGAAATATAATGGACTTCTGTACGTTGATTCATGTCCTATGACTTTCTTAAATTCAATTGTTAGTTTATTGTTTTTTTGTACATTCCTGAGAATTTTTTATATAATGATCATATTGTCTGTCAGTAAAGAAAGTTTTCATTATTCTTTCCCCTAACTATGGTTTTATTTATTTCTTTGTGCCCATTAGTTAGATACCTCAGTATAATGTTGAAGAGAAGTGGGAGTGGATGACTGTCCTTCATTCCTGATCTCGGGCTAAAAGCACTGAGCCTTTCACCATTGACCTCCACTGAATATGAAGTTGGCTATAGGTTTTTCACAGGTGCCCTTAATTAGATTGAATTTGTTCCTTCTGTTCCAAATTATGAATTTTTGTAATGAAAGGGTGTTGAATTGTAGAAAATGCTTTAAAATCTTGTTAGTATCAATTAAAATTATGATATGCATTTTCTTTTTCATATTAATGTGGAGAATTACGTTGACTGAGTTTTGAATATTTAACTTATTCTGTATTCCTGGCATAAACATTACTTAATCATGAATACATTAGACATTGTATATATTGCTATATTCCATTCACTAACACTTAGTTAGAATTTTTGTGTCCATGTTTATGATAACTTGAATTATAGTTCTTTTTTTCTTGTGATGTCTTTGTTTAGTTTTGTATTAGGATAATATGGACCTTATAAAATGAGCTCAGAAGTATTTCCTCTTTCTCTGTTTCTTGGAGGAGTTTGTGTAGATTTGGGTGTTACTTATTAAATATTTGATAAAAGTATTATTAGAGGAATCTTGCCCTGGAGTTTTCTTTGTGAGAAAGTTTTAAATTATGAATTCAATTTTCTTTTGTTGATATAGGGCCATTTAATTTATTGATTTCATCTTGGATCAGTTTTCTTAATTCCCATTATTAAAAGAATTTGTCCATTTATCTGCATTGTTGGACCTGTTGACATGAATCTGTATAACATTTTCCCTTATTATCCTTCTAATATCCATAGTATCTGTAGTTTTATGCCCCCTTTTTTATTCCTTATTCTGATAATGAATACCTCTGTTTTATGTTTTGCTCACTGTATTGAGACTTGACAATTTATTGGTCTTTTTAAATAATCAGATTTTCTTTCACTTTTCTTTTTTATTGTATGTTCATTTTTTTTAATTTTATTGTTTTCTGCTCTTTGTTGTATTTTCTTCTCTCTCTTTGAGTTTAATTTGCTCTTGTTTTTCTGATTTTATAAGGTGGGATCTCAGATCACTGACTCTAGATCTTTCTTATTTTTTAACACAGACATTTAAATACAGTTATTAATTCCCCTTTAGGCATTGATTTAGTTGCATTCCACAAATTTGATAGAAATGATAATTTCATTGTTATTCAAAATATTTTCTAGTTTCTCTCATGATTTCTTCTTTGATCAGTGGATTATTTAGACGTATGCCATCTAATTAGTTGGATTTTTTCAATGATCTTATTGTTATGAATTTCTAATCTTATTTCTTTGTGATCAGAGCACATACATTTCATTATTTCAATCTTACATTGTTATAAACTCCCCTCTTGGTACTCATTTTGTTGTATCACATATATTTTCATGTGTTCCATTTCCATTTGTTTCAAAAAATTTTTAAATTTTCTTCTTAATTTCTTCATTGACCCATTGATTATGCAGGAGCAGACTGTTTAATTTCCATGTATTTGCATAATTTTCAAAGTTCTTGTTATTGATTTCTAGTTTTATTTCACTGCAGCAAAAAAAGATGCTGGATACAATTTTGATCTTTCTGAATTTGTTGAGAATCTTTTGTGTCCTATACTGGAGAATGTCCATTGGCTATGAGAAGAATGTGTATTCTGCAGCAGTTGAGTGAAATGTTTTATAAATTATCACTTAGGTCTCTCTGGTCTAATGTATAGTTTAACTCCAATGTCTTTATTGATTTTCTGTCTGGATGATCTGTCAATTACTGAAAAGTGCGGTGGTGAGGTCCCCTACTATTATTGTATTGCAGTCTATTTTCCCTTTAGATCCATTAATGTTTGCTTTATATATTTGGGTTTTCCAGTGTTATGTGCATATATATTTATAATTATTATATCCTCTCACCAAACTGACCCCTTTATCATTATATAATGACCGTTGTGTCTCTTTTTACCATTTTAGTTTGTAGTCTACAATTGACTCTTGAATGACAAGTGTTTAAATTGTGTACATTTATTTGTATGCAGAGTTTTTCAGTAAATATATTGGAAATTTCTTTTGGAGATTTGCAACAATTTGATAAAACTCACAGACAAACCACATAGCCTAGAACTATTGAACAAAATTAAGAAAAAGATATGTGATGAATGCATAAAATATATGTAGATAGTAGTCTGTGTATTAATTGACTATTTATGTTATTAATAAGGCTTTTGGTCGACAGTAGACTATTAGTTAAGTTTTCTGGAGAGCCAAAAGCTATACACAAATTTTCACCTGTGCGGTGGGTTGGCACCCTTAACCTTTGCATTATTCATGGATCAATTGTGTTTTATCTAATGTAAAAGTATAGCTACTCCTGCTTTTTATTTGGTTTCTGCTTGAATGGATTATCTTTTTCCATCTCTTGATTTCAGTCTATTCTGTCTTTATAGGTAGTGATTTTCTTATAGACAGCATATAGTTGGGTCCCGTTTTGTTTTGTTTTTATCCACCCAATTACTTTATGTTTTAGTCTTTTAATTGAAGAATTTAGGCTACTCTTACATTTAATGTTAATGTTGATAGTCAAGGAGTCATTGATAAGTAACTTATTTTGCTACCTGTTTTCCGGTTGTTTTACAACTCCTCTCTTTATTTCTTCCTTCCTTCCCATCTTCCTTTGTGGGTGATTATTCTCTTGTAGTATTTTTTAATTCATTGCTTTTATTTGTAGGTTATCTATTACAGGTTTTTGCTTTGTGGTTACCATGATGCTTACAAAAACCACAGATAGAACAAGCTATTTTAAACAGAGGATTACATGTCTTAGGTCACAAAGAGAAGATACCAACATAGGAAAATCTAAAAAAAACCTCTACAGTTTAACTCCATCCCCTCACATTTGACATTTTGTTATCTTAATTTATAGCTTTTTATTAACAAGTTGCTTAGTTATTATTTTTTACAGTTTTGTCTTTTAGTCTTCATACTAGAGCTATCAGTGTCCTATGTACCACAATTACAACATTAGAATATTCTGAGTTTGTCTGTGTATTTACTTTTACCAGTGGGTTTTATGCCTTCCATTTTTTTTGTATGTTATTGTTCTTTTCCTTCATGTTAAAGAATTCCCTTTAGAGCTTCTTCTAAGACACGTTTGATGGTGATGAAGTTTCTCTTGTCTGTGAAAGACTTTAACTCTCTTTTGTGTTTAAAGAATAATTTTGCTGGGATACAGAATTCTCAGTTGGCACTTTGTTTTTTCTTTCAGCACTTTGAATATATCATCCCATTCTTTACTGAACCTGTTTGGTTTCTGATGAGATGTCTGTTGCCAGTTGGATTGGAGCTCCTTTATATGTTATTTGCTTCTTTTCTCATTCTGCTTTTATGAACCTTTCTTTGTCCTTGAGATTTGAGAGTCTGATTGTCATATGCTTGAGGAAGTCTTATGTGGATTGAATCTGTGATCTCTGACCTTCCTGTACCTGGATATTTATATTTTTCTCTATGTTTGAAAAGTTTTCAGTTTTGTTTACTCTGAATAAACTTTCTACTCCTTGCTCTTTCTCAACTCTTTCTTGAACAACAATGACTCTTAGATTTGCTCTTTTGGAGTTATTTTCCATATCCTGTAGGTGTTCTTTGTTCCTTCTTATTTTTTTTCTTATTTATTCTCTTATAATGTATTTTCAAATAACCTTTTAGGCTGACTGATTCTTCTGCTTGATCCATTTGGCTGTTAATAGCCTTTAATGCATTTTTAAAATTTTAGCAAATGTATTTTTCTCAGTTCCAAGATTTGTTTGATTTTTAAAAAATTATTTCAATCTCTTTGTTAAATTTCTGTGATAAATTTCTGAATTTATTTTTTGTGTTATGTTGAAGTTCACTGAGTTTCCATAAACCTGATAATTTGGACTCTTGATCTGAGAGTTCAACCGTCGCCATCTTGCTGGGTTGATCACTGGCTCCTTGCTTTGTTTGGGGAGACCATGGTTCCCTGTTTACTGTTTCTTGTGGACAAACATCTATGTCTTTGCACTGAAAGATGAGTTAATTATTTCAATCTTTGCTGTCTGGCTTGTTTTGATCTTTCTAGAGTGTATTTGCTTAGAGTTTCTTTGCTGTTCACGTATTGAGCCCCTTTTACCCTAGGTCACTGCCTCCTTTTTGGCAGTAGATGGCACCTTAAGCCTGGTTTGCCTTGACTCTCATGAACATTCAGACCGCTTCCCATCCCAATTGGTTGGGGGTGGCGGGGGACACTACCCAGGCTGTGTGGAAGAGCTAGGTAGGGTTTCATGTCCAAGGGACATGTGGACCTGTGGAGCTTACCACCTATGGTGTGATGCTTCTACACTGATTTGATGTCTCCTTTGATTGAGATAAACAGGACAATTTCAAAGGCCAGGGTTGCTGGTCCCACATCCCCTCTTTGTTTCAAGCTGCCCTCAGGTTTTTTTGTTTGTTTGTTTTTCCTTTCAGCCACTCAGAATGTTTTCTGTGGGTTTAGGCAGGAAAGGTTTTCCAGGGAGGAAACTCAAGATGGTGTAAAATCTAGCTGTGTGCCTGAATCTCACTTAATGTAGGAACTGTGATTCTGTGGGGAATCTTCTGGGCAGTGCATGGCAGCTTAGGGAAAGGACATTACAGATGTAGAGTTCATTTCTTGTACCACCTACTCAGAGTTTGTCATCTCTTTATGGCCCTGGGGATCATTTTGGCCTCATATTTGAGTTCTGAGGTATTGCCAATGATAATCTTGCCTCTAGATGTTTATTTTCAGTTTTCCATGGGGGAGAGTGAAACCAGATTGCTTCTACTCTGCCATTTTGGCGAAGTCACTCTTCTCAATATTATACGTTTATCGAGGCTTGTTTTACGGTTAAGGATATTTCTGTGCACGTGTAAAGAATATGTATTATGTCTATTTTTGTGACTGTTTCATGAGCACTTGTAAGATAGGTATTATGCCTTTGTTAGGTTGAATGTTCTATAAATATCAATTAAGTCAAGGTAGTTGATAGTTTTATTAGGATATTCTGTGTCTTTGTTGATATTTTGTATGATTGTTTTAGCAATTGTTGAGAGAATGGTGTTAAAGTTTGCACATATGATTGTAAAAATGTCTATTTCTCTTAAATCTGTGAATTTTTTTATTTATTGTGAAACTATTAAGTACAAACATAGTTAAGATTATTAAGTCTTCTTAATTAATTGCAACTTTTAACGTGAGAAGTTATCACTTTTGTCCCTGGCAATACTTTTTTTCTTAAAATTCATTTTATTCGATATTAATATTGTTACCCCGTCTTTTCGTACTTACTATTTACATGATTTATCTTTTCTTTCCATTTACCTTTAGCCAATCTGCGTCTTCATATTTAATGTATAATCTTATCTTTCTGTAGTTCCTTTTCAACTAAAATTATACCGGTTCACATGCAGTATAAAAACTCTGCAACCATACTGCTCCAGTTCTAGAATTCAGTTCTAAAATTTTTATATGTTTCCTTTGTAGTATTTACACTTTTCTGCTAAGATTCCTATCTTTGCAACTGTTGCAAGCATATTTTATTTTACTCCACTGAGCATGATTATAACAGCTGCTTGAACATCTTTGCTGCTAATTCCAGCATCTTAGGATCAGGATCAAATCTCACTTGATTTTTCTTTTCTTTTGAGATTGTGTTCTGTTTTTTATTTTTATTTATTTATTTTTTTGAGACAGTCTCACTCTGTTGCCCAGCCTGGAGTGCAGTGGCGGGATCTCGGCTCACTACAACTTCCATCTCCCAGGTTCAAGTGATTCTCCTGACTCAGTCTCCTGAGTAGCTGGGATTACAAATGTGTGCCACCACACCCAGCTAATTTTTGTATTTTTAATAGAGATGGGGTTTTGCCATGTTGGATAGGCTGGTCTTGAACTCCTGACATCTGATTCACCCACATTGGCCTCCCAAAGTTCTGGGATTACAGGTGTGAGCCACCCACTGCACGTGGCCGTGTTCTGTTTTTCAAAACCCTTACATGTTGCTAATTTTAGATTATAAGTTTAATATTGTGAATGCAATCTTATATGGAATCTGGATCCTGTCACTTTTCTTGAATAAGTGTTCTTTTATTTTAGCAAGCAACTCTCCTGGCTGGTCCTGTATTACAAACTCTCACAGCCTGGACTCAATTAAGATATTTTGTCTTTAGCAGAGCTTCTTTGGATTTTTTGTTTGTTGGTTGGTTGGTTTTTGCAAATGTATGGTTTAGGAGTCAGTCAGCTATGTATGTAGATGGAATTTGGAGACCACATTTCTCTTTTGGGACTGCCTCCCACCCTCACTCTTTCACAGTCATAATTCTCCAGATTCAATTTTTAGGCTCTCCTGGCCAGAAAGACTGTGGTTTTTGTGTGTTTGTTTTCATCGTTGTTTTTTGTTGGCATCCTCACCACCTGGCATACAATGTACTTACTGCAGTTAGCCCAGCTTAAAGTTCATGGGAACAGGAGCCAGTTTCCTGCAGCTCTTCTCTTCCTCCTGTCTGGAAGTGGTTTTTGCTTCTGTCCTCCTCCACTTCCCTGGTCTGCTGCTTCTGGACCACTAAGCACTCTGTGTCTTTGCTACACCTTGACATTAGGGCCCTTATGTATGTCTGTTTGATGGGATAGCAGTTATGCAGAAGTTTTTGGTAGAAGGATAAACACATTGGTTGTAGCTTGGTTAAGGGAGTAGGCAGGGAGATGTTCAGAGTGTGAGTTCAGAGTCACCTCCATGGTTGTTCCACGGTTTCTTTTTGTCTTTCTCTTTTTCTTGTGTTTTAAATTATCCCATTTCCATTGAATTCTATAAATAGATTCACGTCTTTCTGGTTTTGATAAACCTCTTTCTACTTGGTAACCTACCTATTAACACATTCTTTCTTTTCTTCACTTGAAAATATTGGTTCTTTCATGACCTCCAGATTTTAATCTTCTATTTTATCTTTAAACTACTGAAGTCAGGCTTTCACCTTCACCATTTCAAACTGCTTTTGCTCAAGACTGTCAGAGACTACCTAAAAGCCAAACCCAACAGATACTATTAACTTTTATCTTATAGAATTTCCCTGCTACACTTTCCAAGGTGGTTCTTTTCTTTAAGTCTCATTTTCTGACTTATTGACACTAATTCTCAAGTATCCATTGTGAGTAACCTTTTATCCACTTTTCCATTTAATCTGAATATTCTAAATGATTTAATTCTCATAAATTTTTCTTTTTCTTTTTTTTAATCCCACATATTCTCCCTGGACAATCTCATGTATCAACTGCCACCCTCTTAGTGGCTTTCATAACTATTTTTCTAGCGATCATGGACTGGTCCTTGCCTGCCTGTCATTCTTTTCGTTACTCAGCATGGTCGATATTTATGATCAGAGGCTTATGGGCTAGATGTCTAATAAATGCAACATGGATTATTAGGATTATAAAACCTGAAATTCATTTTTTCTTAAAGTAAATGCAATATGGAATGAAAGCTTATAAAAATGCCAACCAGTTACCTCCAGCTCCATGTATGCTAGGCTGCTCTTTGCAAAGTCAGATACAACAGTGACATGCAGGAGGTTGACTGAGAATGCTCAGCCCCTGGCATGGAGGGTGGACACGCCCCAGTGTTCCTGAACAGGAGATGGAGCCAGACTTCTAGAATAGCCAATTTCGTGAAATCATCTTTGAAAGAAGTGAGTAGCAGTTTTAATTTTTACAGGGAGAAACTTTTCATTGTATGAGGGAAATTAGTCTTAGAAATTTTGAGAGTCATACAAGAAAGATGTTCCTTTTGCTTTTATAGAATTCAAAGGAAAGCTATTGCCAATCTGAACTTCAAATCAAATGAGCTGCTGTTTAAAGAACAGGGCTATCTTGTGTCTTTGTTCATGATTTCTTTCACTTTTCAAAACCATTTCCATTTTTCAGGACCCATCTTCCTTGCTTCATGGTTTGACACTTCATGCTTCCTTGAGTCAGTTAGCCAGAAGAATACGAAATTTTGGCTGAGTATTGTTAGAACAAAGGCGCTAGCCCACCTAGGGAGTTCACCTCCAAACAATGTGATCAGCAGTCCCAAATCTAGTGGCTCAAAGCCTGATCTCCCTGGCATTTTTATCTACAGATGCTGATCTGGTTGGTGAATGCCCAGCAGGGGGATTCACATAGTGAGGTGTCTGACAGCGTCTTGGGTTTCAGGATCTGTCCACATTGAACATACAGGGACAAGTTCTGCAAGGGAGCTGTTAACAATGGGCAAGTTTGTCAAATTACTAGATATAGTGGGTTGAATGGCGGCCCCAAAAGATATGTCCATGTTTAATCCACAGACCCCATGAAAGAGCCTCTTATTTGGAAAGAGGCTCTTTGCAGATGTAATTAGGCTAAAGATTTTGAGAGGAGATCATCCTGGATTAACTGGGTAGGTCCTAAATCCAATGACAAGTGTCCTTACAGGAAACATACAGAAGAAAAGACAGAGATAGGAGAATTCCATGTGATGATGGAGACATAGATTGGAAGATACAGCCCCAAGCCCAGGGATGACTATAGGCATCAGAAGCTGGAAGAGACAGTTAGCAGATTGCTCCTAGATTCTCTGGAGGGAGCAGGGCCTTGCTGATACCTTGATTTCAGACATCTGACCTCCAGAGCTGCAAGACAAGAAATTCATATGGCTTTTAGCCACTTGGCTTATGATAATTTGTTAGAGCATTCCTAGGAAACTAATACACCAGGCCATGGGGCTCAAACTCAGGCCAGGTTACAGGTCCACTAGGAACTAGGTAAAACCAGTAGCTAGAACTGAAAGACACCTAGTTATAGGGACGAGACCTTCAAAAGGAAACCAAGTATGGGGGAGAGGCTGTAGGTTTGTAAATGCCAGATTAGCCAGAGGCACATCCAGGCCATAAGACAAATTCCAAATAATCCCCACATGGGCATAAGGTTTATGTTGCAACTAGCTCAGTTACTGTTGATAACAGTAAGTTTTGTTTCCCAAACTATGGGCCACTTCCCATTAGTTGTGAAATCAATTAATCAATTAAGTGAGGGACATAGTTGTTTTTATTTTTTTATTTGTTTTTTGTTTGTTTGTTTTTTGGGTTTTTTTTGAGATGGAATCTCATTCTGTTGCCAAGGAAGAAGTGCAATGTGATCTCAACTCACTGCAAACTCCCTCTCCTGGGTTTAAGCAATTCTTCTGCCTCAGCCTCCCAAGTAGCTGGGATTACAGGTTCTCTGCCTTTTTTTTTTTTTTTGTATTTTTAGTTGAGACGGGGTTTTGCCATGTTGGCCAAGCTGGTATCAAACTCCTGACCTCAAATGATCCACCTGCCTCGGCCTTTCAAAGTAATCCCATGCCTGGGATTACAGTTATGAGCCATTGTGCCTGGCCACATAGTTGTTTTTAAAAAGTAATTGAATAAAGAACACCAGAGTGCATCACATGTGGTCAGCGTAAGGGCTTGTATCAGTAAGAAACTCAGGAAACAGATGACACTCAAATTGAATGATTTGGAGAGAGCTCAATGAAAAGACTGTTTGCAAACAGAAGATCAACAAGAGATGGTACAATATCTGGGCCTAATGATAGCAGAGAGAAGGTAAAGAGAAAGAAGCCTCCACCACATTGTAAGGAGAGGGCAGCCTGACAGAAGCTGGGTTCTCTGGAAGAGGGAGGCAGACATCACACAGCTGGCAGGTGGAGTGGGAGCTGGTATGCAACATGCTCCAATACCACTCCCCTCCTGCCACCCCATCTCCTAATGGTACCTCCTTTTGGCCAAACCCACCTTTGGCTGGAGGGCAAGAGAGCCCATTGACATGGTCCACTTGCATCTGCCACCTGGGGAGAAACGCAGGAGGGATGAAGGTGGAGACTGAATCTAGAGAAGTAAAGGAACCAGTCCAGAAGAGAACTGCTTCTTATGCTTTTGTAGGTGAATGTAATGGAAAGTAATTTTTTAGTGTTGTGGCCAAAAAGTTCAAGAAAAACTGGGATAATAGATGGAATTGTTCTGGAGCTGCAAGTTGAGGGTTTATCAGAAACTGTAGCCAGGCAGAGCTGGGAAGGGCGGGAATAACTCCACAGAAAGTCTTTGCTTGCCTCCATTCAACCCTGGCCTCTCCTTATACTCACTGCCTGTGGATCCTACTGCTGTACATGTTGACCCTTGATGTTTTATTTTATGCTAACATTTAAAAGTCTTTATTTTAGGTGCATAAATCCGGCCTCCTCATGATATTCTAAACTCCTTGAGGAAAGAAGTGGAGTCCTGGGTTTCTGAAGCAGCCTCCACGGTGCTCAGGGGATAGTGACATTGGCACCCTGTAGATATTTAATTGCATGTGGACTGAAAAAGACCAAATGGCTTCCTGGCATTTCAATCAAACCTGGTGCTCTAGACCTTGCGTGGCTCACTCTGAGCAAAGTATAATGAGTTGAACTTAAATCTGATTCCTGCTAAGAGAGGTTTCCTTTTAATAGGCGGTAAGGCTATGAGCCAAAACTCCTTCAAGTTACTATACTCACTGAAACTCCTCACAGGATCCATCTTTGATGTTTTCTTCTAGATTTTGGTATTCTTATCTAAACTCCAGACTCAGAAACCATATGGATCCTACCTTTCCAATTATATTTCTGGGAACAGTCATTCTCTACAGAGCTGAATCATGTAACAGAAAGTTCTGAACCTGAAAAATATACCTTAAGCGTCCAAGCCCTGCTTTCTGCCAGTATTTGGTCATCTCAAGTGGGTGTAGTGGTCTCTGGCTTTCAGCAGTCTCATGGTCATAGCTGCAAGGGGTTACTGGGAGGCTAAAGGGAAGGGGCGAAAATGGCTGAGATTCAGAAAGGACAGTGGGAAGTGTAGAGAGGCAAGGACTTTTCCATCTTTCAAATTCCTTAAAAGAAGCCAAGTTGGCTAGATGCGGTGGCTCACGCCTGTAATCTCAGCAATTTGGGAGGCTGAGGTGGGCAGATTGCCTGAGGTCAGGAGTTTGAGACCAGCCTGGCCAACATGGTGAAACCTGTCTCTACTGAAAGTACAAAAATTAGCCAAGTGTGGTGGCAGGCGCCTGTAATCTCAGCTACTCAGGAGGCTGGGGCAGGATAATCACTTGAACCCGGATGGCAGAGATTGCAGTGAGCCGATTGTGCCATTGTACTCCAGTCTGGGCAACAAGAGCGAGACTTGGTCTCAAAAAAAAAAAAAAAAGCCAAGTTTATTTTCCATTTTTCCTTCAGATGCCTCTCCACTCCTTCACAGCACACACAAACTGCAGAAGGAACTCACTGTCACAAAAGATGACAGAGCACTAGGGGATGGGGTGCCACTTTTGATGGCTGAGAGGCTGGATGAATGTGAGGGCAAGCCTGACCTTGGGAAAGCTGTTCTCTGGACATTACTTGCTGTGCCATACACACAGCTTGGGTTTCTGAAGAAATAACACAGATTCTAAGGAGGAACTGGAACGGGGCCCAGGGTATATGTTTCATATTCCTTACTTTTGAGGAAAATAGAAGACAAAAGGTTTTTTAAAAACACAAAGTTGATACACAAAGTTTATGAGTTTGTGTGTTTTAACATCTATTCTCCTTAAGAATAAGTAGATGGGAAAGATATTACCTGATATGGGTCAAATCGTGTCCCCAGAAAGGTGTTTTGAACTGCTAACTTTTGGTACCTGTGGCTATGACCTTACTTGGAAATAGGTTTTTACAGATGTAACCAAGTGAAGATGAGGTCATATTTGATTAGGCTGAACCCTGAATCCAATATGACTGAGGTCCTTATATAAACAGGAGAGAAGATGATGTGATGAAGCACAGGAACAATGTCATGGGATGCTGGGGACAGCAATCAAATATGCACCCAATTCAGCAACCAAATATGCATCCAACAGCAGTTGGAGTAATGCATCTATGGGCCAAGGGAATGCCAAGGATCACCAGCCATCACCAGGCTCTAGGAGAGAAGCATGGGACTGAGGCTCCTACAGAGCCCTCTGAGAGAGCCAACCCTGCTGACACCTTGATTTCACACTTCCAAGGCTCCACAACTGTGAGAGAATAAATTTTTGTTGTCTTAAGCCACCCGGTTTGTAGCATTTTATTATGGCAGCTCCAGGAAACTAACACACTACCCTCATTTTCATGCTGAGGAATGTAAGGTAGTTTTAGGCACCACCTGCTTCTACATAAGTTTTATGATCTCCCCTCCTAACATTGCAGAAGTTATGGGTTTTGCCATTTTAGTATACAGCATAATCTATCCAGCACACATTATATATTTAGCACTTTATTAAAGTACCCTAGTTTTCTCTTCTAAAAAACTATGAGGCTGGATTTGATGCTTTCTAACGTTTTTTTTTTTTTTTTTTTTTTTTTTTTTTTTTTTTTTTTTTTTCCTATGTATTCTCTGATCTGAATTCCCTGCTCAACGAAGCCTCTGGGAATGAAGCTCGTTAAAATGAAATCATTTAGGCAGGGAGTTAGAGAGTGACCCGTTTAAAATGTTGCCTCCTGGAAACTGAAGTTCGTTGAACACAAAAGCTTTTGGTGGGACTCAGATTGATAGGGAGTCTGCAGCCTGGTGAGGGGGTCTGGTGATGGGGCATCTGATCCCATCCAGGGAAGGTAGGGACAGGGAACCCAGAGAGGATGCATAAAGAAGCCCTTCTTTAGACATGTTACCTGCGCCTCTCCCACAGCTCCTGTCTGCTTGGATATCACACTTCTTTAAAGGGCAGATGACAGGTTACCCCTGGGATGCTCAGAGCCAGGCAAGGTGGGACAGGACCCTGCTCCCCCTTCCTCCATCTGAAAAGCTGCCCTTAGTTTCACAGGACCCCTTCCTGTCACACCAACACAGCTTGCTAGTTTTTGTTGTCTTTCACTATCGTTTTTCTTTTTAGAAAAGATCCTCATAGGAAGCGTTTGGCAGGCAGCTTGGGTTCCTGCTGCGATGGAGAATCTAGCAAACTTGTCCTGCTGATTGATTAAACACCCAGGACACTACAAGATCCTAGCGTGAAATTCCTTGGCTCTGACTGTGCTAGGCATAGAGCTCGCTAATGAATGGAGTCTGATTACAGCCCAGCCTCTCCAGTGCCTCCTGTTGCCCCAATTTGGGGGATTCTTCTGCTTTGAGTACATCTTGGAAAGCAGCACAGGGTTCTCAGCAGGATCCGTGATGTCTGAGCCAAGAAGGCTTTTTTGTTGTTGTTGTCTTTGAAGCCTCATCATTGCTCTCAAACCCTTCGCTACACAGCTTGCGGGGTGGAAGTTGATTCCACCGAAACCAGGAAGCAATGCCACTGCCACCTGCTAGGAGGACATGGGCAACAGTCAGCTTCATCCATCCTGAACATTCAGGCCCGAATGTTCCAATCTGAGACTAACCTGGGACTCTGAATACTAACCCATGCAGAAGCCTGACTTTGTGTAACCATTTCTTCCTGCAAGACTGTCTCTTCATATTCACAGCCTGCCACTTTAAGCTTTGGGAGACAATGTAATCGACCTGTAGTTCTTCCTGTATGTGGTTCCTAGTCAGTCATGGGGCAAGGAAGAGACTACAGGCATTGTGCTATTCCCCCTCCAACCACCCCCCGCCCCTCCCCGTCTCTTATCTAGTTAAACTCAGCAAATGGAGCTTGGTCCTTTGTTTGTATATATGAGGTGGTGGAAAATGATCACTAAGGTACCTCCTGGCTTAGAAAAGTCTTAATACTGTTTTATAATAACTCTTTCACCCACCTCTCGTCTTCTGTGGGCTCAGAGCTGCCCAGCCCTTGGAATGTGTTTCTGCCACAATAAAGAATACAGGAGGAGTTGAGCAGGAAACCTGCCTCCTATCAGATTCACCTGAGGACGTGGTAAGACATGAAGATCTGAATCGATGCTTTATGCTGTTCTTATGGGATTCCCAACCTCTTTCTCTATCTGAATGCAGATACCTGCATTCTCCTAAACTTGGGCTGATTGTCTGGGATTTCCAGCCACAAGACAGCTTTGGTCTTTGGTAATTGCATTTCCTATACTTGCTCAGCCCACACATACCATATCCTTCAAGGATCTCAGGCACATAGACCCACTTTCCACTCCAGCACCAGGTTCTGGGCTCTCCTAGAGGAACTTGGCTGCTTTTAAGACTTTCCTGGATCTGGTATCTTTTGTGTCCTCCTGACTCCCTTCGCAAGATCAGAAGTAAATTTTCCTGGGCTTAGGATGGATCTCTGAGTTGGTTGTGGGGCTAGTTTGCCAAACTGAAAGACTGGGAAGTCCAGTCACTGCAGTGCTGGTCTGGTCCTTCTTATGTTTTTCGGCACGAGGATAGGACTGTCTTAAAAGATTGGTGAAGGGCTGAATCAACAGTTGTGACCATGTTTGAATGTCAGGACAGTGGTTCTCAACTGATATACGTGGCTGGGAGTTAGGTAGGTAGTCGTAGTGTGTGTGTTGGTACATGTCATTATTACCAAATGTGTGTGTGTGTCATAACTACCAAAATGGGATATGTTTGTGAATGGGCTGAGACAATTTGATATGTCCATTCTATTCCTCTGCTTTCCTGTCTTTTAAAACTTCCCCATTCTCTCATCCCAACTCTTTCACCTCTGCCCAACACACAGGTTGAGAAACATTGTGTTAGAGAAAGGCAGGGGCAAAGAGATAAGATGATCACTACATAGTTTATCTGATTACCTGTCTTAGGGAAATGCTAGCTGATGCAACAAGCAAACCCCAGAATATTAGTGTCTTATGTAATAAATGTTCTTTCTTCACTAATGTAATAGCTCAGTGTAGTTGTTCCTGGGCAGCAGGCTGATCTCTTACACAGTAATTCAGGGACCCAGGCTCCTATCCTTTCATGATTTATGTCTTCACCTTGGAGTTCTTTGCTGTAGGTGGCTGAGAAAAGAGAGTATGCAAAAGTCCCATGCACTTCTCAAATTCCATGGTCTGGAAGTCAAAGTATATCATGTCCTTAACATTTTGTTGGAAGACAGAATTATTGGCCCTACCTGAAAACAAGAGGGGTTTTGCTAGGTAATGCAGTGGCTGGTTATGTGTCTACCTCCTAGCAACTCTCCCATTATAGACGGGCACAAATTTTGGTGTTCAGCTATCCATCTCTGTCACCATTGCTCATATGTTTATCAGAAATTTCACATCACAGATCTCAGAAACTTCCTTTTACTGTTTTTATATAAATAGAAATAGAATTGGTAGCCAGCTTTGGCTTAAAAAATGGTGGGGGAGATATGAATCAGATCTGTACATAAATCTTGGCTTCAAAATTTAATAATTGCGTAAATCTCCAGCAATTTTCCTAAACTCTTTATACTTCAGTTACAGTTCTGTAAAAGAGGGATAATAATATTTCTTTATGAGGTTAATGCTTGCAGATGACATATATAGAGGACTTGGCATGTAATAAATGTTCATTAAATAGTGGCTTTTATTTTAATCTCAATAAAATCATTGCAATGGATTTTCATCAGTTAAGATGCTACTGTTTAACTCACAATATCCTAAGGTTTGAGACTTTTCTTCTGTAACCTAAGTTAGTTTTTACTTATTCTTAGAAGATTAGACTTAGATGGCTCTTGGAGATTATCATATTTGATGGGGACATTAGATGACTTTTTCAAGGTCACAGAGGTAATTATTGGGAGAGATAAGACCAAACTATAAGTCTTTTCACTTGTAGATCAGTGTGCTAGCCAATCCTTTCAGTTAAACTTAGTGAAACTGAGTACACTGAAATTGTAGCTTCCAAGTTGGAACTTCTGAATGACCCATTTGGCTGCCCAAGGCAGGCCAGGGATACACAGCTGTCCTTCACCCTGTGGTCCTGTCTGTTTATTCTGTCCACTTGCTGAGCCATGGCTGTGGACAAGCTATTTGGTTTGGCTGCATATGATTTCTAGGCTAGATTTTATTTTCCTGAATTCTCCATCATTTTTACTATCATGGTGCAGAGATTGTCTTCAGATAATGAGCTTTGTTCTTTCCAGAGAGGTTACGTCTACCCAGTTATTAAAATAGGGCTTTCAGTTATCTTCTCCTGAAAAGTGATAGTGCTTTAAAGGACATGAAAAATAGACCCTCTAAATGCTGTGTTTCAAACCAATGTTTTTCTTCCTACTGCTCCTTTTTCAAAGCACTGGGCACCCTTTCTTTCAATGGCTTCCAAACTATTAATATTAACAGCATATCTGTATGTTGTGTGGGTAAGCATTTATGTATTTCTCACTCAGTAAACACACTGTTAACATTCTATAGTGAAACTCCATGACTCAGCATCATTGTTTTGAGAAAACTGAATTTCTGCCAGTCATTTCTAATAAAGATAGTAACCTTCAACTCTGGTCACATGTTGACCACAAGAAGAATGAGTAATGTAGCCATTGCCTATCTGCTGTACACTCAGGCAGTGTCATACAGGGCCCGGTCATAGCATTTTCCTTGCTTTTTTCTCTAAAGAGTTGCCTTTGCTCACCCTCATAGAGAGAGGACTTAGTAATCAGGAAAAATGATCTTACTGCCTTTTGCACTTTGGAGAAGTCTTCTAGAGTTCCTTTACTACTTGAGATGACAAGGTGAAGGTCCTTCTCCCACCTCCCCTGACTTCTCCAGATTAAATATTCTAGTCTTTGGGAAGGGATAACGGATTCTCAGGTAAACAGATCTAGAGGGTCAGAATGTCAGAGACTGGGATTGTTTCCAACAGAATTAATTGCTCTATACCACACTTCCAAAGTGTGGTTCAGGCTTAGACCTTGGTTGGAGGATAACCTGAGAGGTTCCCTCTCCTATCCCTGTCTCTCCCCTGTTTTCATGCATCCCTTCCTTTCAAATTCACCAGTCTGGATCTCTCCACCCTTTGCCTCATGAAAGGTATTCTTCCTCCTATCTATTCTCAGAAGAAAAAGCAGAATCCTTTGTTCCTCTTTTTCCCATAAATTATCAGGCTTCAGTCTTTGGCTGGATATTAATAAAGTACTTCCCTGGCTTAGCTGTGATAGACTGGAAATAGGGGGTTCTGGTCCCAATAACAACTTGTTTTCCTCACTGTTCAGTTGGGAAGAAATCACATGTTACCAAAGAGAGTTCTAAAAGACAACACAGTCTAATATTGTATGAAAAGTGGATAGTCCTGCAGTTAACATGGATTTAATTTCACTTCCTTTGAAATATTAAACCTTGACATTATTGCGTTAAGGGGAATTTGACTTGTTCCTTGGGTCTAACTTACCTGATAAGAGTTTCCCCACCCCACTTACTGTAAATGTCTGGCACATTTATATTGCTGTCCTGAAACTCAGGCACTAGTTCTGATTATTTTCTTCTATCTAAATATATCTATGCCTTTAAATATGATGATGAGTATAGGGGTTCTTTCCACTTTATCCTCTCACAAAAGATACAAAAAATACATAATATACACATAATACCCCACAATACAAATATTATTGCATAGACCAATAACTTGAGTTTATAATTAGATTGGAAAAGTGTGTTGTTATGCCTCCTATTGTTGCAAGTGACAGAATGTCAGCTGGGACCAAGAAGAAGAAAAGGATGAATTCATATAAATGTTAACTTGAGGGGAGTTGTATTTAGTTTCAGGCATGGCTGGAGCCAGGGGTATTATGCAATATAATACCTCTCTTCCCGTCTTCCTGTCTTTCATCTCTGCTTGCCTGCCTTGGCTTTTTCCCTGGCTGCTGGCAGCCACAGGTGTACACTGTTGTTACTGTTCCTGAACCCTCCTGGGCAATGGTCCAGAAATGATCCTAACGTAGGATACTCAATTCTAGAACCACTCATTGGGAAAAGGGATAATTCTACTTATTAGCCAAATCTGCATCTTCTGTCAAACCCTAAGAAGGAGGTGTGGGGGGATTAGCCCCACTCCAACCATAGAGAGGAAGCCAAATTGCTTTAGAATGGGGAGGAGCTGTTTCTCCTATGAAGGGATGCTATGCAGGGCACAGATCTTCACATGTTCAGTTTAGGAAGCATGATATTCCAATGGGAAACAAATGATACCATACAGTGTGTCATTAAATACTGAAGTGCTGAACCCAGAAAATCAGTGTGGAGGGAGCTCCTAAAGACAGGGAAATCATGAAGAGTTGAGGGTAATCAGAGGATGTTTCATATAGAAGGTGCTGTTTGTCCTGGATCTTAGATAAAACTTTCAGAGAGATAGTGGCTAATAAATGAAATAAAGACATAGCTAAACACTGGAAATGAGAGGTAGGTATCTAAGGAAGTAGGAGAATCATTTCAGAAGAGGAAGAAGACCTAGTCAGGGACAAACTTCTTACTTTACAGGCCTGTAAGCTGGCCCTGGTGGCATAAGGAGTATTGGGCATCTGACAGGTTAATGTCCTTCTGCTTTGAAATTTGGGAGAAACCCCTCTTATAACTCTTGTTCTAGAAAAAAACATAAATGTTTATTTGATGGCACATCACACTTTATATGCAGTGTGTGCGTTGTATTATCTCAAAAATTGTGTGACCTTTTGCTCTCAGAGTCACATTCTGCTCTTAATGGAGTGTCACAGTCTGATGCGTGTGTTCTCACTCTTGTTCACAGCCCATGGTTCAGCAAGTGGACAGAATAAACAGACAGGACTGCAGAGTAGAGGACAGCTGTGTGTCTCTGGCCTGCTTTGGGCATGATTATAAGAAAATCTTTGCTCCTGGGTGAGTAAAAAGCCTTTGTAGCTCACTCTGGGCTGTGCTCCCATGTTTATTTTAGGAGCAACGGAGATGCAGAACCCAGCATGACACTTGGATAACAATTTATTTTTAAAGGGGTTATAAATATGTAACTCCTTTAGCAAGAAATCAAAGCTTTTTGGGTCTATTTTATAATCAGTTACCAGCACCCTCCCTCTCTCAGAAATAAGCTAGATTATATTTTAATGCAATTTGCATTAGTGATTTCATTTTCATTTAATTATCAGCATTTTCTTTGCTGGCATGTAAGACATGCTCCCAACAGTCGTCTGAGTTTCAAACACGTGCTAAGAGGCCCCCAGACATCCTAGGGTGAGTGCTTCTCACTGAGGCTAACTCAGGGGCAATACCCCTTTCTGACTTCTTGAGACACTCACTCCTAGTTCTCCTTTTTGTTATGAGAATTTTTTTCTAACATCATAAACAGAAACCCCTGTAGAGAGGAAGAAAAAATAAAAGACAGAATGGCAAAAATAGTTATATTTTGAATAACTTTCTGTTTTGGAGTATATGAGCTTGAGAATTAGACATGGGTGTGTCTAATTCCAAGATAAATTATTACTGCTAATCTTGGGCAAATTACTTCTCTGAATCACAAATTTCGTATTTTTAAAATGAAGATAATACCTCCTTATGGCATTGTTAAAAACCTGAAAAGACACTGTGAGTAATGTACCAGGCAGGTAGTAGACACTTAGTAAATGTTAGTTCCCTCCTTTTACTTAAAGCAGAGAGAAGGACTTTCCAGCTAGTCAAAGAGATACAACATTTATCTTATTACGGAGAACTGTGTATCAGTCAAAATAGGTTCGATTATACTGCAGTAACAAACAGTCCTGTATTAGTCAGCATTCTTCAGAGACACAGAATCAGTAAGATATAAACATATGTAGTGACACATGACAGGAAATTTATTAGGGGAATTGGCTAATGCTATTATAAAGGCTGACACCCCATGACATGCGGTCTATGAGCTGGAGAACCAGAGAAACCAATAGGGTGGCCCAGTTCAAGTCTGAAGGGCAGGGAACATGGTTGGTGTGGGGTGCTGGTACAAGTCCTGGAATCTGAAGGTCAGAGAATCTGGAGTTCTGATGTCTAGGGATAGAAGATGGGTATCCCAGCTCTCAGAGAGAGAAACATGCACACACGTGTGTGTGTGTGAGAGAGAATAAACTCACCTTTCCTCTGCTTTTTTGTTCTGTCTGGGTCCTCAGCTAATTGGATGGTACTCTCCCACACTGGGTGAGGGTGGATCTTCCTTACTCAATTCACTGATTCAAATGCCCATCTCTTTCAGGCTCAGCTTCACAGACATATCCAGAAATAATGCTTTACCAGCCATCTGGATATTCCTTAATCCAGTCAGGTCGACACCTGAAATTAACCATCACAAATCCCCAAATCTCAATGGCTGCAAAATCAAAGGCTAATTTTTGCTCATGCTACAAATCCATTGAGGGTCAGATGTATTTTTCTTCCTCTTCACTGTAGAATTCAGGAGAATGGTGCAGCCTTTATCTGACATGTACTGATCAAGGTGGCAGAGGGGAAAAAGCCAATGAATTTTGGGTAAGCAGACTCTTTTCCCAAAGTGACACCTTGCTCACATTTCATTGACCAAATCAAGCTACATGGCTAAGCATGATATTGAAGAAGGTAGAGAAGTAGACTTCTTTATCCTTTTGTGGACTGTTGGGACTGCCTTGTTGAGACCATAAGTTAAAAAGTTAAAACCAAGGTTCTGAACCAGAATGGTACATGAGAATTACCCATGGAGAAAAGAAAAGAAAAAGAAATATATATATACATACCATATATATATATATATATATGGTATGTATATATATGATAAATCCCCAATGAATCAAGATCTTGTAGATGGCCCAGGAAAGCATATTTTTGCTAATTTCCACAGGTGTGCACCCTCCAGTTAACTACCACTGTGTTAAAAGGTTAAGGTTGACCTAAAAGTCAAGAAAATTAGTAAGCTGATTATCTTTGAAAGTAAGCATTATAAAGAGATAACTCTGCCTTTTCCTCTCAGTCTTACAAGTCTCTCTTTCTTCATTGTTTTTGATGTTATACTTTATTGACTTTTTCCAAGACTCCCTTATTTATAATTTAGGAAGCAGGCGAATACTTTATATTTCTCTAAGGAAAATAAAGAACTAGGTTGCTTTGTATTTGTTTGTGGCTTTCCATTGATTTTTCAATGGGTCAGTGGTTCGCAGCAGAAAACAGCATTACCACCTTTGACTTAAATCTTTCTGGGATGCATGAAGATGGATATTTGGTTTGGGTACTTCCCCTGCTGTATAGATAGTCTACAGTTAGCTTTTCACGGCTTTGTGAGGCAATCAGGAATATTAGGTTTACCTTGCCAGCACACTCATTTATTTCCTGTGGTGCAAAATGAGACTATGAAAGACAACCCTTGGGGATGAGGGTGTGAGGGAGGAAGGCACAGCAAGGCAAAGGGGCAGGTCTAAATTGAGCACCCTCACTTACTCCAGATTTCTTGTTGGGCAGTGATGCTTCTTCCATCTTCATTTGTCACATTCTTCAGTTTCAGAGGTCCTTCCCACCGTAATAAGGGACTTGAGACCTTTTCCTCTTATACTATTGGGAAAAAGACCCTGCTCATATACCAACCCTTGTGCGATGTTTAGTAAAAATATCTTACTGAGGGGAGGGGGTTGGCAACCTCTATTTCTACTTTCTTGGATTCAAAAAACATGTACTGTTCAGGACTACAAAGAAAGAATTCTCAATGGGATTATTGAAGTCAGTGAGACTTCCTTTCAGTCTGATGCTTACTCTGGGGTTTGAATTATTCCTCCATTTCATAAAGTAAAAACTGAACTGCAGAAATTTTAAACAAGTATTCAAATACTTTTAGAAGTCAAGGATACAACGAATTGTAGGACCGTGATCTAGCATTATTTTGTTCTTGCATCCGTTATAATTTTCTCCCTTTGTGTGTTCAAATGCCTGGGGAGTGCCTGGCAGGGCCAGTTGGTCCTGTATCTTGGCAGAAGTTCTGCACTGAGGTTTCAGAGCAGCAGTCGTCCCTTGACTCTCCATGCATGCCACCAGGTGAATGGCAAACAGCTGGAATTCTACTGGCTGAAATACATTTTTGCTTAAGGTTTCAGGTTTTGATAAAGAGGAAACACCCCTGGGAGAAGCCACATCTCGGAATAAATTAAACAGAAATGTATTTCTGACAGTTCTGGAGGCTGGAAAGTCCAAGATCATGGTGCAAGTCGATTAAGTATAACGAGGGCCAATTTCCTGGTCTATAGAAGGTGTCTTTTGCTGTGACCTTACATGGCAGAAGAAGGGAGGGATCACTTTGGAGTCTTTTTTTCTAAGGGCACTAATTTCATTTGTGAGGGTTCTGCGCTCATGATCTAATAACTTCCCAAAGGCCCCATTCCTAATATCATCTTCTTGAGAAACCTCCCATACCACACTTACCTGTGATTCTTCTCTTTCTGGCTGGCTAGACGGAGATAGCCCCAAGGTGACTTTCACAGCCACGTGCTGAAGATGGCTGAGCTCTGTCAACCTGGTTCTCTGAATGACTGCATGGGGGAGAGCAACCTCACTCACTGAGCTACTGGCTCATGCAGTGCTAGTACTGTTGTGTGGAGCAAGATATAAAGTTCTATGCTTGAGCTATTATGCACTTTTGGTCCAGTTTTTCAGCAGATAGGGGTTAACTTACACAGTGTGAGGATAAGGAAATGAACTGTGAAGTAAAGTGAAAACTAGTAAGTCAGGCAACCCAATCTGAGTTGGAATCCTAGATTCACTATTAACTAACTCTGCGTCTATTGCTAGTCTCTTCACTTCCTATAGACTAAATTTTTACATCCATAAAATGGAGAAAATAATTCATTTTTTGTCTTCTTCCAGGGTTGTCATGAGCTCCCCAAACCATAAAGCACTTTACGACATAGGGAGCATTATTATTAAGCTGTTTTCAGTCCCTGATACCCTGGTGCCTGAAGGATTTTAAGGAGGCATTTGAGAAGAAATAGGCAGTAGCGGGTGAGGTCACATGACAACCTGGGGCTGGGTGGAGGAATTTTTGAAATGTGACAGGGACATAAACTGGAAATCTGGAGCATACAGACAGGTGTCAACAGCTTTGTCCTGCTTGGCGCCAGTTGGAAGACAGCATATGGCTTTGAGGTGTCTAGAGCCAGGCGTGACCCTGGATTCTGCAACTGGTGTGTGTCTCTTCCGATCTTCTGAGGGAAAGAGAAAGGAGGGAGAAGGGAATGTGGAACTTATTCCCACATTAAATGAAGACAATAAGGAGACAGCAGGATACTTGCTTCAGTCATGAAGCCCCTGGAACAGAAGAACTATGTCACAGACCAAAGGGGAGCATAACCCACAATAAACCCACACCACAAAAAACCTGATATTGTGGCATTATCTTGAGATGCGTAATTGTATTAAGCCAGTGTCTTCTGTGGTTTGTGCTTGGTCCCTGCCTAACCTCCAGGGAAAGGAAAAGTGAGAGACATGGCATCATGGCTAACTTCCTTCCCTTTTCCCCGTTGGATTCCGTGGCAATCTGCAGGAGTGTTCTGAGGCAGAGGCTACAGTGGTCTCTGGGCCACTCCAAAAGAATCATGACCCCAAGTGTGGTGTCAAGGTTGGATAAGGGGGCTTAGAGCACCTCGCTAAAAGCCTTGCTCTCCTGTCTGATTATATACATTGAAGGCAAAGCTGGTGGGGTAATGCTAAGGACCTTTCATACTTAAGATGAACCACGGAGGTCTTTTTGTTACAAAATATTTCTTTCACTTCCTTTCCTGCCCCAACTGAAAATTCCATCTTCCTGGATTCATTCTCAGGAGAATTTATTTAAATTTTATTTTAAGATAATTTTAGATTCACATGTAATTGTAAGAGATAAAACAGAGAGACACTGTGTACCTTCACCCCGGTTTCCCTAATGGTAACATCTTGTATAACTGTAGTACAGTATCACACACAGGAAATTGACATTGATATAATCTCTTGACCGCATTCAGATTTCACCAGTTTAATATGCATTCATTTGTGTGTGTGTGTATTTAGTTCTGTGAAATTTTATCACAAGTGTAGACGTGTGTGTCACCACTGTAGTTAAGGTACAGAACAATTCCATCGCAAACATCCCTCCTGGTTTCTATTTGTAGCCACTGTCATGGTCCCCTTTCCTGTTCTCTCTACCTGCGTAGTCAGGTGCATTGAAAACCAGATTCATCTTAAAAAACCTGGAATTAAATTAGTTGATGAGGTTCTTTCTCCTACAGAAGTGTAAAGCTCAGCTGTGAGGGCCTAGAAGCAAACATTGGGCACATGATCAGAAGGTGGCATGCAGGCCTTGGGCTCTAACCTCCTGTCTGTGATTTACTGTTTCATTCTTACTGGGCATGTTTCCCAACCTATCTGAGCCTCCATTTCTTCCTATCAAAAATAAGGATGTTAATTCCAATTCTCTGTGGTGTTACATGAGATAATACCTGAAATGGCAGTGCACATTCTAGGTAACCAACCAGTGGATGCATTGTCACATACATTATCCCATTTAATTACTACTTCAGTGTCAGATTGATATTGTTGTCATAGAGAAACTGAGGTTCAGAGAGATGCCTCAATGTGCTCCTGGTCAGAAACTTGGATGCTAGAAAGTCTAATTTCAAAACCAAGTCTACTGAAGCTCAAAGTCTGTTCTCCTATCCCTTTTTTATAATACACATGAATCCCCTATATTTATTACAAATATTAATGAAAAGAGAAAAAGTTAATCAGGACAAATGTGTATACAACAACATGTACACATAGATACACATGTACACCAGTCCATATCCAAAATGCCACTTCTCTACAGAGTTCTTTCCTCCTACAGAGCTTGCAAACTCATGTCCCAACCATCACTTTGAAAAACTGCCTACCTTTGTTCTAAATGTAGGTTTTATTATTGTTCAGGTATGGTAAAGCCAACAGGTGAGAAGATGACTGACATTGAAAAGATAGTTTGCTACTTATAGTTCCCAAGAAGATGGGCACATTGCACCATGCCACAGGGTCACAGGGAGAAGCACCAGGATCAGTCACTAGGCAGACAGAGTGAAGGGTCAATGTGGGCAAGAGCTTTTATTGTGGTTTCTGTGGGAAAGGCAAGGCAAGGCAAGCAGCCTTAGGATGGGTTAGCTTGAATAATTTCAATAGGCTCTGGAGCATAGGAGCTGTCTGTATTTGTCTGGTACCTGGCCCTGTGGTGGTTAGAGCAGAGGAATAGTGACCCTGAGTGTGGTGGAGACAGGGCCCTGGATAGGTTAGTTTGGATATAATGGATGTACTCACAGATGTGTCATTTGCTATCTCTAGTAATTTGGGAGAAGCTGTCCCTTGCAGGTCAGCAAGGCCCCAAGATGGCAAAGCATCAAAAACACAGATAATAAAAGATATGATTAATATGCCCTCATATTAGAGTTTTCCCTGCCTAGGAGGTAGAATTGAGTTCCAATACATTCAGGTTTCCAATACAGTCAACTGAACAACTGAAGTTTGGTCAGTTAATAAAAAACTGGAAGGAGCAGTTTGAGAACCATCAAAGGCTTAAGCAACCTGTGCAAAATTTGGAAAGGCCAGTCCAAGGTTTGCTGAGAAGCCTGGGACATAAAATTTATTGTTTAGAATTGTTAAGGAGAGACTACACTCAGAACCACTGCAGAGAAGGTGAAATCTGTCTCGATTCTTCATTTTCTGTCCCATGATTCACTTTTCCATTCCTTCTCAAGGGCCTTGCTCCTCTCTTTCCATCTTCCTCCTGCCCACACTCAGTTGCCCCAATTCCCTGCAGCAGTGCTGCCCTGCCCTGTCCTGCCCTCGGATCTCTCAAAGTACCCTTGGCTCGAAAGTTACCTCCCCTCCCCAGTTCTTGTCATCCAGTCAGGCTCCCATTGTCTCAGTACAGAACATGTTTTCTTCTCTTTTTCTCATAATACCAAGCATTTTATCTTTAATGCAATAAAATAACCTGCAAAATAAGCCTCCTATAAGGGTATACAAATTGAGGTTTTTCTTAACTTTTAAGTTCAGGGGTACAAGCGCACATGTGTTACATAGGTAAACTTGTGTCATGGGGCTTGGTGTACAGATTATTTCATCGCCCAGGTATGAAGCCTAGTGCCCATTAGTTTTTTTCCTGATCCCCTCCCTCCTCCCACCCTCCACCCTCTGAAAGGCCCCAGTGTGTATTTTTCCCCTCTGTGTGTCCATGTGCAGAACAGGTTTTCTTGAATATTTTGAGAACTTAGAATGCCAAGAAAAGTGTGTGTGTGTGTGCGTGTGTGTGTGTGTGTGTGTGTGTGTACATGTGCTAGACTATCCAAGGAAGTTTTTTTTTTTTAAAGCAAATTCTGTAGTCAGATCATACAACCACATATGTAGGAAAGTCAACATAGAGTAAATTAATCAAGTATCTTTGCAATGACAAATTTGTGTAGTGTCTATTTTGAGTTGCTAATATATTCATCAGTGCCTGGAAATGTCAGACCAAAAAGACTTTAAGGTTTCAACTCATGCCCTGTCCTTTGAAACGTCCCAGATTATTACCTCACCTAACAGTTATTAGTGGTTTTGATGAAGTCATGTTGCTATTAGGCAAAGGCTCCAAACAAGCTGCACATAGTGGACAATTATCTCTACATGTGGATCTAAATACCTGATATGAAGAGTAATATTCTAGACTTGCTGGTTTCTTTTTTCCTTTGATTTCATGAAAGATATGGCATTATTGAGAAATAGAAGAATTTTCACATATGTTTTCTTATTTTTTAATTTTTGAAATAGGGTTTTGCTTTGTCACCCAGGGTGGAGTGCAGTGGTATGATTGTGGCTCAGTGCAGCCTTCACTCAAGGAATCCTCTGGGCTTAAGGAACCCTCTCACCTCAGCCTCCGAAGTAGCTAGGACTATAAGTACACACTACTACATCTGACTCATTTTTTTCTTTTCTTTTCTTTTTTTTTTTTTTTTTTTGAGATGGGCTCTTGCTCTGTCACCTAGGCTAGAGTGCAGTGGCCCGATCTCAGCTCACTGCAACCTCCACCTCCCAGGTTTAAGTGATTATCCTGCCTCAGTCTCCTGAATAGCTGGAATTACAGGCATGTACCACCATGCCCAGCTAATTTTTGTATTTTTAGTAAAGACTAGGTTTCACCATGTTGGTCAGTCTGGTCTCGATCTCCTGACCTCATGATCTACCCGCCTCAGCCTCCCAAAGTGCTGGGATTACAGGTATGAGCCACCACACCCGGCCATACCTGGCTCATTTTAAACTTTTTTTGTAAAGATAGGGTCTTGCTCTGTTGCCAGGCTGGCCTTGAACTTCTGGCCTCAAAGGATTGCCCTGCATTGGCCTTGCAAAATGCTGGGAATACAGGCATGGGCCACCATGCCCAGCCTACCTCATTTGTTGGTAGCACTGATTCCTAGCGGGTTGTTTTCATTTCTGGCTTTAAGAAAATTAACTTACCTGTTTGCACACTGGAATGAAAGCAATACATACAGTAAGTTCAGAACTTGAGTGTTGACTCAAGCAGCTAAGATGCACTGCAGCTGCTATTGGGGAAGGACACTGCAGGTCAACTCATATCATGTTGGCCGGAAGCAGTTTGAGACCAGCCTGGGTGACAAAATCCCTGTCCCTAGAAAAATAAAAACATCTTAAAAATGCTGGTTGGATTTTCTGGGCTGCCAGATTATTACTTTTCTTGAAAGATTTAGGCATAAATATTTTATTTTAGCTTTTGTCATTATGACTGTTATGATACTAAAATAATGAATCTTACAAGTATTTTTTGAATGTTCAAGGTATATCTCTAAAAGAGTACCAGCCAAATGCCGATATTAGGGATTGAATCTAGTTTTGAGAGAGAGAGAGAGAGCAATTCATTCAAACTTGTTGCATATAGGATCTGATGTCAACGTGTATGTGAGAGGGCACTCTGCCGGGAGGTGGCTGCCCATATGCCTTAGTACTGACATTTGACAATAAGGGTTGTCAACCTGAATTTCTAGTTGGATATATAGCCAAGAAAATAAGAAGTGCTGAGGTAATGGGGACCTTTGAGTGGTGGAGTGGACCCTCGATGTACCCCTAAATTGCAGATTGCAGGTTCATACTGAGGATTTTACCTTGAGCTTCCGGGCTCCATAGAACACTTGTGTGTTTCCATGGGGGCCTGGAAGAAGTGTCTTCCATTCCCATGGGCATGATGCCAGAATGTGATTCCCTGGTTTTATTTCAAGCTCTTTCTGCCACCCAGAAACACAACCCTCCACCCCTGAGAAAAGACTGGGAATAAGTGGATTAAACCAAACATTCAGAAGCTGCTCAATACATTTCCTTCTGCACTAAAGAGGAGGTACAGTGCCAGGGTCGAGAAAGCAGGGAAGGAGTCGGGGCATGAGGACCCAAACCACTTACTGGCCATGGGTTCTGAGAGAGACTCCCTTCCTGGGCCCTGTCTAAAAACAATGGGCACAGTGGCAGCACCTACCTTATAAAGGAGGAGTTAACATATGTAAAGGGCATGAACAGGTGTCTGGCTTATACATGGTGAATGGTCAGTAAGTGTAGTTTTTCTCTCAAAGACAGTTCTCCAGGCAGAGCAAGTGAGGAGGCCTTTTTTCCACACCCCATGCACGGAGATACTTCAACTTTCCCGGAACTGATCCCATTTTCTAACCCTACCTTCTCCCTAAGCTTCCCCTTGAGTTCCCCCCTCTCCATCTATCTGGGAAGCTGTGAATGAATAGACGTGTTAGAGGAGAAGGCAGAGAAAGGTGACAGGACACCAGCAGGATGGGGGAGTAGCCTGAATCTATGAGGGAAAAACTTGAGGTCTTGGCCAGTTTGCTGTATCCAGGGCTAAATGTACCACATCAAAGAAGAGGAAGGGAAACTGTTCACCCAAGATCTTCAGTTTTCTTCCCCATGGCCTCATTATGGTGCCTTGTTTTCTCTTGGGACTTCTCTTTACTCTGCCTTGTATTATCATAGCGTTCTTAATGTTAACATTTTTTTCTACAATTGTAGTCTTAATGAAGAATATGTTAAAGAACGTGTAGAGACACTAAGATCAGACAAATGTCTCCAATTGCCTTGGGCTTAAAAAAAAAAGTGTTAAGTGTTTACTATCTCTTTTTTCTGTTGCCTTCGAAAGAGAAAGATATGTTTGTTGGCCAAGGCATTGATGTGCTTCCTGGGGTGGTGTCTCCCTGGACATCTGCATCTTCCTTGGACATCTGTGTCTCTATGGAGGCTGGGCTGATGGTCCTGAAGAGGGAACTCTGATTCCAGCAGGGGTGGACTGTAAGGCTGAGTGAACAGCCTTCATTTAGCTTATGTGGGACGCCAAACCTGCATAAGGAACCTAATTCACTGGGAGCAGTGATGATACCCATAGACAGAGGTGGTGGGAAGTACTGATTGGATGACATCAGGGACCTGAGCCTCAGAACAGGGGGCCATTTTTCCATTTGCTCTGGGTCTTTTTCTAACTTACAGTCCGCCAGATATGCCACCTCTGTTATTTGGCCCACACTTGACAACTTAGTTCTGACTGCTGTCTGCCTGCTCACACATCCCATACCCTGGTTAGACCCATACTTCGTAACCATCCTGGGGCCTGGACTTTATCAAAGACAGAAGCAGCCCATCTTTTTTCCCTGGTCTTCCCTTCGTCATCTCTGTCTGCCTCCAGGCAAATTGCGAATCTGCTTCCTAGCCTGATCTAGCATCAAACAGACATAGGAATTTTATGCACCTCCCTACCTCCCGAATTAGCAAACTATTTTTTTTGTTTGTTTATTGCATTGTTTCTTATGCATCTCCCTTTCCTCACCCACATGTGGATGACTATGGATACTTTATTTACTCAAGAAATAAATGACAGGAACCAAAGTAACATAATTTATTTTTAGCAGGAGCAAAAGCTTCAATGTGAAGGCCTCAGAGTTGAATTTCTGGCTCTTATTAGTTGGTAGGGAAGATTTTGTGGGGTCAGGAATTTTCCATTCCTAAAATCCAATCTGATAATTTGAATACCAGAAGAAAGTCTAGAATATTGTGAATGGTTGTGCTTTGAAATTCAGTAGAGAAATGGAGGGGATATTTTGAGGGATTATGACTAGGAGAGAAGTTATTTACTTTTTTTAAAAAAAAAGATGGACTAAACTAGAGCACTCATATATACTAGTGGCAATGACCCCATAAAGAGGGATAAGTAATGATGCCGAAGAGGAGACAATTACAGGGACAAACGCCTGGGTTATCAAGAAGCACACACTGTCCTGATAAAGTCCAGGAGCTGGCCTTTGATAGGAAGAGGATCAATTCTTTCATTGTGTCAGGAAGGAAGAAAGAATTAGGGGATGTTCTGGTGGCTTGGGAGATTCGGTGGTGGAAAGATGCAGGTGTTCTGTCTGATTGATTCTATTCTCTTTTGGGCGACATCAAGTGCTGCTGAGTGTGGGGTTGGCTATTGGGAGGATGCATTAGAGATTGGATGATGAAGATGTGAAAGAACTCCAGAAAATGTAAAGTGGAAATTATTAGGGAGTTGAGTGCTTATCTGGATTTTTATTATTACATTGAGGTTACTTGACATAATAATATGAGTAGCTGGGCGTGGTGGTTCACTCCTGTAATCTTAGCACTTTGGGAGGCCGAGGCAGGTGGATTGCCTAATCTCAGGAGTTTGAGATCACCCTGGACAACATGGTGAAACCCAGTCTCTACTAAAATACAAAAAATTAGGCAGGCATTGTGGCGCGCACCTGTAGTCCCTGCTACCTGGAAGGCTAAGGCATGAGAATTGCTTGAACCCAGGAGGCGAAGGTTGCGGTGAGCCAAGATGGTGTCATTGCACTTCAGCCTGGGTGACCAAAAATGAAAGAGAGAGAGAGAGAGAGAGAAAGGAAGAAGGAAAGAAGGGAAGAAGGAAGGAAGGAAGGAAGGAAGGAAGGAAGGAAGGAAGGAAGGAAGGAAAAGAAAGAAAGAAAAAAGAAAAAGAAAGAGAAAAAAGAAAGAAAGAAAGAGAAAGAGAAAGAGAAAAAAAGAGATTCAGCTGTTGGGGAGAAGGTTCAGTGTATGGATACTTTGATTTGACAAGGGTGGTGGTTTTTCTAGGTGTGTTCAACAAAGGGAGGGGGTGAATGCTGTTAAAGGTGTTTTCAATGGGCCGACCGTCATGTTGGATCAGGGACTTTAGGCTGGGTAAAGTGGAAAGAGAAACAGTGAGGGGCTAATAGAGGGTGAAATAGTGGTGGGTTCAATGCGTGAGAGGTTTCATTGAGGTTGAAGAATTGTTAGTGACAAGCAGTTTAATGTTAGGCTGAAGAATGACCTCCAAATAGATCCTGCTTCTATGTCTGGAACCTGTGGATGTTAGCTTATATGGCGAAGGCGACTTTGCAATGTGAGGATGCTCAGAATCTTGAGATGGGGAGATTATCCTGCATTATCTGGGTGGGTCCTAAAGGTAATCAAAGGTACCCAGCTGTGCAATGATGATTGTCAGTGTGAATGTGTATGTGTGAATGTGCAGTACAAGGTAGATGGCCAAAGGGGTGGGTTACTCTGAAATGGGCCTGATTTGGTTCTAGACTCCAACAATTACAAGTAGTATAAATTTGTACAAATTACTAACCTCAGTAAGCTTTGATTTTTCATCTATAAAGTAATGTTGATAATCCTATTCACTTTTATAAGTATTATGAAGATTAGGTAAATTAATCTTTATGAAGCATATAATGTAGTCTCCAGCACAGAGTAAACATATTGTTATTGCTATTTTGCTATTATTTTGGAAGGAATTTTGCATTGCAAACACTGAGATGTAGCTTTTAAGTTAGCAAGTGCCTGTTTGTATTTAAGAAAAACAGCCCTGCAGTATCTCTGGTGTCAAAGGGAAGTGTTTCATCTAATCAGGGAGTATTGATGAGAGGGTGTGCCCCAAGCTCTGAGGAGTCTTAGCAATACTAATCATAAATGGACAGTGAAGCATGAAGTCATAAAATGTTTTATGGGAAAACCCATGAAAACTTCAACTCTTCTGTAATACTTATTAAGAATAATTTAAACCATTTATATTTTATTCAAAAATGCCAGTGGTTATGAGTTAATCAATTTCAATTGATTTTATTTGTGTAAAATTGGCATTTTAGAAAGTGAATTTATTGCTCACAGTTACCTCTTCCAATGTGAAATTATTGCAATACTGGTAATAAATGCACTCTGATTGAATCTATATCATTAATCAAATATTCCCAAATTGAACTCCTAATAGCGTCTTATAAGATTAAAAAGACACAGAGGATGTTGGCTGCTTTTCAAGGTCTCAACTAAGGAAGAAGAAGAAATGATGACTCTTAAGGACATTTACTATCTTTTTTTCTTGACTGCTTCAAGTCTGTAACCCACTCCTGTGTCTGAGAAATCTACCGCCCTATGAGTCTTGGTATGAGGCAGGGTTCACCTCCTACTAAAGAAGGTGGCAGGGTAGCAGGCCAAAAATGACAGATCCTTTCCTGGTTTCCCTTGCAGCTAGAGTGTGCATGTGACCAAGGCTCAATCCCTCAGAAAACCTCCACCCTCTGAATCATTGCTACATGATACACACAAGTAGGTTCAGTCAAGAATTTATTCTGGCAGCAGAGGCAATGGCAGAGGCAGAGGCAACTCTTAAGTCCTGTGCCACAGGCTGTACAAGGTGGCATCTAGCATTTTTCAGCTGCAGCAGGGGTGTTGCTTAATTTGCTTAAAGTAAGTCATAAGTAGGATGATGAAACAACCTAGTTTGCCAAAGACAGTTCCAGTTTATACCTGTCATCTTGTGTAAGTTTTGATAGCATTCTCCTTTGCTTTCAAAATTTTCCAATTTGGAAAGTAAATAAGATGGTGTATTAGTCAGCGTTCTCTGGAGAAATAGAACAAATATGAAATGGATAGATACATACATACATACATACGCATACATAAACACATACATAGATAGATAGATATTTATTGTGATGATTGGCTCACACAATTACAAAGCCTGAGAAGTCCAACTGTCTCCTGTCTGTAAGCTGGGAACCCTGGAAAACAGCTGGTAGAGTTTCAGTTCAAATCTGAAGGCCCGAGAACAGGAGAACAAATGCCATATGTACCATTCATCCAACATTTCCTATTCCCTTTACTTGGTTTATTTTTTTTCCTAGCACCTATTACCACACGATCTGTTGAGAATATATGGTTAATTCTTATTATTCTTGTATCCTGTATTTGTGAGTTCGCCTGCTCGCTAAAATTTATTTGTAACCTCAACATCAATACTGGAGTTACTTTTGTGGTCATGTGCACATGTGTACAGGCAGCAAAATACTTGAGTCACCTGATGCACAGGTTCCCAGTGAGGGTTGAGCAAGGCAACCATCTGTTTTCTCGTTTTCAGATCTCATACTGTAAACAGGTATACTTTTTGCAGTATAGTTAGTGCCATGTTTTTTTCCCATATTTCTGTAGGATTTTTTTGTTGGTGATTTCTGTTTAAAATGACCCCCAAGTGTAGTTCTGAAGTGCTGTCTAGAGTTTCTATGTGCAGGAAGGCTGTCTATGCCTTCTGGACAAAACATGGTGTTAATATGCTATAGTCAAACATAAGTTATATTGCTGTTGGCCATGAGCTCAATGTTAATGAGTCAACAGTGTATATATACATATTGTATAAGGTACCTTTAAACAAAAATACACATAAAACAAGATTATGTATTGATCAGTTGATGAAAATGTGATCAGGGGCTCACAGGAATCTAACTCTGTACTTTTCTAAAGAGCCTTGGTTTAGTTCTCACAATTCAAAGTTTGTGGCAACTTTATAGAACGTATCTATTGTGAGTAAAGAGAGTTGACTGTATTTATTTGTTTACAATTAGTCCTTTCCCAGCCAAACTCCAAGAGAGCATATATATTGTCTTCTTGTTTTCTGCTGTGTCCTTGGCATTTAGAACAATGTCTGGGACACAGCATTTAATAAATATTTTTTGCCTGGACAAATAAATGCACTTCAGTGGTCTAAAAAATGAGCATATACATCTGTTTATGGATATTTCTTTATAGAGTAAATAAAGACACTGTAAATCTGCACATAAAATATTTAAAAAGCTTTATTTTCATATTTTAGATAAAAATTAAATAAAAATAGAATATCTATTTTTTTCTGTATCCCAGTATCTTATTTTTGTGTAACTGTGAAGAATGTGTACCTCATTTTTGAAGATCATTACACTTGAGAGTTTCTAGACATTGCTGAAGGTTTTACATGAGACAGTTTTGGTTATATTGATTGCTTGGTATGATACTGGGAAGCTTTTATGTTAAGTCCTGTCCCGAATATTACATTTGAAAGATGTCTTAGTTCCTTTGTGTTACTATAAAGAAGTACCTGAGACTGAGTAATTTGTTTTTAAAAAGAGGTTTATTTGGCTCACAGTTCTGCAGGCTATATATGAAGTATGGCGCCAGTATCTTCTTCTAGTGAGGGCTTCAGACTGCTTCCGCTCATGGTGGAAGGTGAAAGGGAGACAGACTGTGCAGAGATCACACAGAAAAAGAAGAAGCAAGTGTAGGGAGAGCTGCCAGCCTCTTTTGAACAACTAGCTCTCATGGGAACTAACAGAGCAATAATTCATTCATTACCACAGGATGCCATCAAGCCATTCATACGGGCTGTACCTCCATGATCCAAATGCCTCCCATTAGACCCTACCTTCAACACAGGGGATCAAATTGTAAGCACGAGGTCTGGAAAGTCAAACATCCAAATTACAGCAGGACAAACTGTAGATTCTTGCTGGTCCACCCTTGCAGGCAAAGCATTACCTCTTCGACAACATCTGTCTCCTGCTTTCATCAATTTTTACTTCATAGCCACTTCCTTAATGTTTGAACACTGTTACTACTTTGACCATATTTTTCTTGTAATGAGTTGAAATCTGTCAACCTGGCTGGGCACGGTGGCTCACGCCTGTAGTCCCAGGACTTTGGGAGGCGATGTGCTGATCATGAGATCAGGAGTTCAAGACCAGCCTGGCCAACATGGTGAAACCTCATCTTTTCTAAAAAATAATATGAAAATTAGCCAGGCATGGTGGTGGGCACCTGTAATCCCAGCTTCTTGGGAGGCCGAGGCAGGAGAATCAACTGAGCCTAGGAGACAGAGGTTGTAGTGAGCCAAGATCGCGCTATTGGACTTCAGCCTGGGTGACAGAGCAAAACAGTTAAAAAAACAAAAAACAAAAAAACCTGTCAACCTGTATCTTCCAACAATAAGACCTAAATTTGTCCCCTTGAATGTACAAGTCACTTTCCTTCCTCTGGCCTATGATGACTCCGTATATGTGTGTAGACAGTTACATAGTTGCTTCCATGTCTTTGACTTTACATTTTTCCAGTTATTTCAAGTGCTACTTTCAAAGATTTCCCTATTTGGGAATTGTGTCTTGGCAGTTCAAAAGAGAGAAGGTCTTTAAACAAATTTTGTGGGAGCAAAATGACAGTCTATAACAAATTGGCCAGTGAATATAGCTGAAGAACTTTTAAAGAACAGTTGTGTTCATTATGTACAATATTAATTAGAAAAATTTAAAAGTCTTCAAAAACAGCAGCAGCAGCAGCAACAACAACAACAGAATAGTTGTGTCTATTGCTCAGTTTTATGTTGTCTTCTGTCCCATACTGGGTAGTAATCACTTCCTCCACCCCATTATCTTGAAACACTCCATAGTTGATTGTACAGTAGTCTTACATTAATGGTACCTTCTGTAATACAGGAGAAGAGATTGAACTACAGAGAGATGGCAGCAGTTATGGAGACAAAATAATTAGTATAGTGATAGAGAATTCAACAGGAGGAAGATTTAGAGAGTATTAACAAGGGGATCATGAGCATAGAAAATATCCAGAGAAATTTTAGGAAAGTTGGGTGGAAATTTAAACTATGTAATTTGGATCTTAAAGGACAGAATATAGTAGACTGATTGCAAAAATAGCCATAATTCTTTCCTTCCCGCACACCCTTTCAATGTGTCTTCGTAACAACTTCCATTGAGAAGCAATGTCTATTTTCCAACTCTTGGATCTGCGCAGATCTTGTGACTTGCTGTTGGCAATACCATACCATTTGCACTGCACACCATTTGCACTGCTTCTATTATTCCTTGTCTTACTTTCCTTTTACCTCAGTTTACCTGTCCTGGGTTTACATCTACCAAATATAGCATTGACACTTAATTTCTTATCTAAGTTTTGCTTTCCAGAGGATCTAAATTAAGGTGTAACAAAAAATTAAAAGGACATTCTTCAAAAGTCCACCAGTAACTTGAAAAACCCCAACAGAAATATCCAGTTATCCTCTAAACTCCCTAAATTATAAAAGGCAAGCCAAACCATCATTAATAATGTTTGATTGATGTTTAATATAGTTTGACTTAAGCTTTCAGATGTCTCATGAAAGGGAAATCTTTTTTTTATGGGCATCTTGTTTATTTGACAAAAATCAAGAAACCTTTTATTCGTTTGGTTATTGTGTCTGTTTTTGGATCTTGGAATATAATTTTACTATTTTTAATGATTATGATTATGAGAGTGCATAGATGTTAGAACTTTCACTTCTGTGGCATATACTGTTCTCTAATATTTATGTTAAATGAAACTATCCACCCTTGTCCATCAAAATATAATTCCATGGGACAACAGTATCCATTAAGATATAATATATTTTATCATGCCTTAAAGATATGTGTAGGGTAAGAATAGATTTTACCTATAGTGGTAGAAAAATAAAGAATGCTCTTTTCAAAAAACCAGCTCCTGGATTTATTGATTTTTTTTGAAGGATTTTTTTGTGTCTCTATCTCCTTCAGTTCTGCTCTGATCTTAGTTATTTCTTGTCTTCTGCTAGGTTTTGAGTTTTTCTGATCTTTCAATCTGATTGAGTTTTTCTGATCTCCTCTAGCTCTTTCAATTTTGATGCTAGGGTTTCAATTTTAGATCTCTCCTTGCTTCTCATGTGGGCCCTTATTGCTATATATTTTCCTCTAGAGACTGCTTTAAATGTGTCCCAGAGATTCTAGTATGTTGTGTCTTGGTTCTCATTGGTTTCGAAGAACATCTTTATTTCTGCCTTCATTTCATCATTTATCCAGTCAACATTTAAGAGCCAGTTGTTTAGTTTCCATGAAGCTGTGTGGTTCTGAGTTAGTTTCTGCCTTCTGAGTTCTAACTCAATTGCACTGTGGTCTGAGACACTGTTTGTTATGATTTCTGTTCTTTTGCATTTGCTGAGGAGTGACTTATTTCCAATTATGTGGTCAATTTTAGAGTAGGCGTGATGTGGTGCTGAGAAGAATGTATATTCTGTGGATTTGGAAGATCAACAAAATAGACCACTAGCCGGATTAATAAAAAAGAAAAAAGAGAATAACCAAATTGATGCAATAAAAAACGATAAAGGGGATATCACCACAGATTCCACAGAAATTCAAACCATCATCAGAGATTATTACAAACAACTCTATGCACATAAACTAGTAAACCTGGAAGAAATGGATAAATTCCTGGACACTTACCTCCTCCCAAGCCTAAACCAGGAAGAAGCTGAAACACTGAATAGACCAATAACAAGGTCTGAAGTTGAGGCAGCAATTAAGAGCCTACTACCCAAAAAAAGCCCAGGTCCAGATGGGTTCACAGCTGAATTCTACCAGACATACAAAGAGGAGCTGGTACCATTCCTTCTGAAACTATTCCAAATAATCCAAAGAGAGGGAATCCTTCCCAAATCATTTTATGAGACAAACATCATCCTGATACCATAACCTGGGAGAGACTCAACAAGAAAAGAAAACTTCAGCCAATA
>NW_016107375.1:159637-171429 GCF_001604975.1 Cebus imitator | reverse complement strand
GAAATCTGGCACTAGACAAGGATGCCCTCTCTCACCACTCCTATTCAATATAGTACTGGAAGTTCTAGCCAGAGCAATCAGGCAAGAAAAAGAAATAAAGGGTATTCAAATAGAAAAGGAGGAAGTCAAATTGTGTCTATTTACAGATGACATGATTATATATCTAGAAGACCCCATCGTCTCAGCCCAAAAGCTCCTGAAACTGATAAGCAACTTCAGCAAAGTCTCAGGATACAAAATCAATATGCAAAAATCACAAGCATTCCTATATACCAGTAACAGACTTACAGAGAGTCAAATCAAGAACGAACTGCCATTCACAATTGCTACAAAGAGAATAAAATACCTAGGAAAACAACTAACAAAGAACATAAAGGACCTCTTCAAGGAGAACTACAAATCACTGCTCAATGAAATAAGAGAGGACACAAACAGATGGAGAAACATTCCATGTTCATGGTTAGGAAGAATCAATATCGTGAAAATGGCCATACTGCCCAAAGTAACTTATGGATTAAACGCTATTCCCATCAAGCTACCAATGACCTTCTTCACAGAACTGGAAAAAACCACCTTAAACTTCATATGGAACCAAAAGAGAGCCCCCATAGCCAAGTCAATTCTAAGCAAAAAGAACAAAGCAGGAGGCATCACACTACCGGACTTCAAACTATACTACAAGGCTACAGTAATCAAAACAGCATGGTACTGATACCAAAACAGAGATATAGACCAATGGAACAGAACAAAGGCCTCAGAGGCAACAAAACATATCTACAACCATCCGATCTTTGACAAACCTGAAAAAAACAAGCAATGGGGAAAGGATTCCCTGTTTAATAAGTAGTGCTGGGAAAACTGGCTAGCCATGTGCAGAAGGCAGAAACTGGACCCCTTCCTGATGCCTTATACTAAAATTAACCCCAGATGGATTAAAGACTTAAGCATAAGACCTAACACCATAAAAACCCTAGAAGAAAATCTAGGCAAAACCATTCAGGACATAGGCATAGGCAAGGACTTCATCACCAAAACACCAAAAGCATTGGCAACAAAAGCCAAAATAGACAAATGGGACCTAATCAAACTCCACAGCTTCTGCACAGCAAAAGAAACAATCATTAGAGTGAATCGGCAACCAACAGAATGGGAAAAAATTTTTGCAGTTTACCCATCTGACAAAGGGCTGATATCCAGAATTTACAAAGAACTAAAACAGATTTACAAGAAAAAAGCAAAAAAAGCCCATTCAAAAGTGGGCGAAGGATATGAACAGACACTTTACAAAAGAAGATATACAAGAGGCCAACAAACATATGAAAAAATGTTCATCATCACTGGTCATCAGAGAAATGCAAATCAAAACTACATTGAGAAACCATCTCACGCCAGTTAGAATGGCGATCATTAAAAAATCTGGAGACAACAGATGCTGGAGAGGATGTGGAGAAATAGGAACACTTTTACACTGTTGGTGGGAGTGTAAATTAGTTCAACCATTGTGGAAGCTAGTGTGGCGATTCCTTAAGGACCTAGATATAGAAATTCTATTTGACCCAGCAATCCCATTACTGGGTATATATACAAAGGATTATAAATCGTTCTACTATAAGGACATATGCACACGAATGTTCATTGCAGCACTGTTTACAATAGCAAAGACCTGGAACCAACCCAAATGCCCATCAATGATAGACGGGACTGGGAAAATGTGGTACATATACACCATGGAATATTATGCAGCCATCAAAAATGATGAGTTCGTTTCTTTTGTAGGGACATGGATGAACCTGGAAACCATCATTCTCAGCAAACTGACAGAAGAGCCAAAAATCAAACACCGCATGTTCTCACTCATAGGCAGTTGTTGAACAATGAGAACACACGGACACAGGGAGGGGAGCACTACACACTGGGGTCTGTCGGGGGAAATAGGGGAGGGACAGTGGGTGGTGGGGAGGTGGGGGGAGATAGCATGGGGAGAAATGCCAGATATAGGTGAAGGGGAGGAAGGCAGCAAATCACACTGTCATGCGTGTACCTATGCAACAATCTTGCATGTTCTTCACATGTACCCCAAAACCTAAAATGCAATAAAAAAAAAGAAAAAAAAAAGAAAAAGAAAGAATGCAACTTCTATTCTGAAAGTATTGTCTTCTTTTTGTATATAATTTTTTAGTTCTTGGTATCATAACTTTTTAATGATTAGAGAAAAAAAATCCATCAACTCTTTATCCCTACTGATTCTTATTCTATCAATGAAATGGCAAATACGCCTTGTTTTTCCAAAGAATTCTGTATTTCCCATGTGGTGTCTTAGAGGGAAGTACAGCCTTTCTCTAGTGGTGGATGTTTAGGAAGGGTTGGAGAAATCCTCTGAGTCAGTGGGGACCCCAGGGGCCTTGAAGAGGGGTCAGGTAATAGGTCTGTGCTAGGCAAGAAAGGGGAGCAGTGGACATGTGCTTGTGCAAGGTGAAGGACAAGAGAAAAAGGAGGGAGAATTGAAGAAGAGAAAAACAATAAACAGCAAAAGCAGAGAAAGAGAGACATGACTATGGAGGGAAGAGTACTGGTCTTAGCTCTCTCATGAGCTGTAAGCAGCCTTAAAAGATCAATTGGTCATGCTTCCATATTTAGGAAAGTAAAACCATTATCCTCATTTTATTGGTGGTAAAACAAATGCCTTTTTGGTAAAGTGAGACATAACTTCTCCTGCCCCATTATTATTATTTTTTTTTTGCTATGCTTTCTTCTTTGACATAGAAAGGAAGAAATGATATCTTTAGATTTATCTATATCTATATTTATATGTAGAGAGAGGGAATGTCTGTGAGTGTACATTCAAGGGATAGCTATCTAAGAATATCAGTATTTATTCTCTGAGACTTTAACTGTAAAATCAATTCAAATCAACAGATATTTATTTAGAATCTATGAAATACATATTCATTTAGTAAAGAGTTATGGGGTTATAAAGTGATGGAAGTACATATCTCAAGCCCTAGATTATCCTGAGAAGTCCTGATATAAAACACTTTTACTCACTATCTCCATAACTGCATCTGTCCCTGTCAGCCTAAGTAATCAGTTTTGGTTTAAAATATAGTTAAAATCACATAAGATACCACTTCTGTCTCTGAATTCATCTGGGGACATCACACATGTAGCGCTAAAGGACAGAAGAAGCAGTCTGTGGTGGCAGCCCCATGTGGATGAGTGGGATTGGAGGGTGGAAGAGGCTGGTTCCCCTGAAGTGTCAGAGTCTTTCCCATCCAGTCCTGAGTGTGGCCAGTGCTGAGCACTGAGTGGTTTTGGTTGCAGCCCTGTGGTTTGGCTAAAACTGTTCTGCAGTGTAGACAGGCATTCAACTTTGTTAGAATTTACTGCTTGTCTTCCAAGGTGGTTCCAACATTTTATGCTCTCACTGGCAATGTTAGAGAAATCCACTTACCCTGCATCCTCACTAACACTCATATTGCCATTTAAAAAACAATTTGTAGCTATTCTGGAAGGTATGTAGTAGTATCTTACTGTAGTTTTAATTTGCATTTCTCTGATGAAGGACTACATTGAAAAATTTTCTATAGCCTTATTGGCCATTTGCATATCTTCTTTTATAAAGTGCCTGTTTAAATCTTTCACCTACTTTTACTGGGTTATTTGTCTCATTATTATTGATTTGTAAAAATTCTCTATATATTATGAATACAAATCTTTTCTCACATATAAGCCAGCCATACTTTTGAATTGCAAAAAACAGAACTTGACTAGTAGTGACGTTAACAATGACAGTATCAATTCTTTGATATAACAAAAACTCAAGAGCCATGCAGCCCTTGGCTAACTAAGCAGATCTGCCATCCTTAGCAGCTGGGCTTTTCATGCTTATGTTTGTGACCTCATGTTGCAAGATGGCTGTGATTGCTTAAAGCACTATGCTCGCATTCAAAGGCAGGAAGGGTGGGGGCAGCGAGGAGGCAATATGAAGAGATCCTTGAGTGATCACTCCTTCTTTCAGTGGAGATAAAAATTATTTCTCAGAAGCACTCTCAAACTTCCTCTTAATTCTTATTGGCCAGAATTAGTTATCCTGAGTATATACATTCCAGCAATAGGGAGCCTGGGAAATAAGCATTAGACAATGGTTTACTATACTATAGCAATGATTAGATTAGGCAAGTATGACTCATGCCCTGGAGCTGGGCACACAGCCTGAACACAGGTTCTATTAGCTAAAAGAGAGGAATGGTTGTTGGGTAGGTACTACCTAACATGTAAATATTAAAATGCCAAAAGCTGTCTGTTACTCTCCAATGCAGTAAGAGATCCTTTAAAACATTTGTGAGCCCCTGGTCAGCTTATGGACAACATAAAAGTTAGGACGAGTTCTTCACTTAAATCCATAAAACTATGCCACCATCCCAAACTCCCATTAAACAGCTGATCGTATAGAAGCCCTGCTGGTTTGAACAGGTAAATCAAATTGTTAGTTCTGGTCACATTTTATTGCTGTAATCAGAAGACAGAATTCATAACTACATTGTCTAAGGGACAAGGCCAAGTGACTCCAGTAGAAGAGGTGAAGGCAAATGGACAGCCATTTGCTGGTTTTCCCCTGAAAGTAGAGCCTGAGTCAAAAGCATTTTAGGAGCCGGGTGCAGTGGCTCACATCTGTAATCCCAGGACTTTGGGAGGCTGAGGTGGGCAGATCATGAGGTCAGGGGTTCGAGACCAGCCTGGCCATCATGGTGAAACCCCATCTCTACTAAAAAATACAAAGATTAGCCAGTCATGGTGGCGCACACCTGTAATCCCAGCTACTTGGGAGGCTGAGGCAGGAGAGTCACTTGAACCCAGAAGGCAGATGTTGTGGTGAGCTGAGAACACGTGCCATTGCACTCCAGCCTGGTGACAGAGCGAGACCCCGTCTCAAAAAAACAAAAGGTGGGCCGGGCGCGGTGGCTCAAGCCTGTAATCCCAGCACTTTGGGAGGCCGAGGCGGGTGGATCACAAGGTCAAGAGATCGAGACCATCCTGGTCAACATGGTGAAACCCCGTCTCTACTGAAAATATAAAAAATCAGCTGGGCATGGTGGCGCATGCCTGTAATCCCAGCTACTCAGGAGGCTGAGGCAGGAGAATTGCCTGAACCCAGGAGGCGGAGGTTGCGGTGAGCCGAGATCGCGCCATTGCACTCCAGCCTGGGTAACAAGAGTGAAACTCCGTCTCAAAAAAAAAAAAAAAAGGTATTTCAGGTAGTTTATTTGGAAAGCAATCCCAGGGAACAGGAGTAAAGGGCTGGGGGCAGTGAAAGAGAGGAAAAGAAGGCATTGCAAAAACACACTAAGAGTTGACCATCTCTGTGGGTGACTACAGCTTAATTGTACTGGGAACCTCAGGAGCTGCATAGAATACATGAAAAAATGTCATGCCCCAATGTTCTACAAGTGTGGACCAGCTTTGCTGGCATCACCTCGACTGTGATATACCTACAAATTCATGGGCAGCATCCTGAATCCAAAATGTGGTGGGAGTGGGGAGGGGTGGGTCAGTATATTGTATTTCAGCAAGCTCATCAGGTGAGTCTTATGCATGTTTACATTTGAGAATCACCAGTTTATTCCCCAGAGAGAGTGTTGATTAATTAGCTCATGTGTCCATTGGTTAAACCATGTGGGGTTAACTCCCTTCTACTTTCAGGTTGCTCATGCATTACTATATCCCTCACCTCTCATCAGAGGAGCCCCTAGAAGAAAACAAGTGATTTCAGTAGCTTAGGTATGGCTCATAAAGGTACATCCATAGGGTGCTGGTTTCTTTAGTGACAGCTGCAGTAAAGGTGGGTCAGAAGAGTGTTGCATGAAAGATCACTGACTCAGGAGAGGAGAACCAGATTTGGCCAGCTTAGATCATGACAGCTCCTTCAATATCTGAACTTCATGGAGGGATTCAGGAAATCATTTTTTAGTGCATTAAGCTCTTTATAAAGGGCCCTAAGCTCCTAGGAGAAAACACACTGTGTAATTGCATAGGACTTCAGTGTATAGAAAACATTAACAAGACACATGAGAAACAGTAGCTGTTTATGCTGTGGTATATCCTTGAGGCAGGTGGAGTGTTTGCATCTGTTGAAGTAGCCTCTGTGATGTCTCCCTGTTGGGATCAGGTTAAAGAGAACAGATTTCTCACTTTACCAGGAAAAAAGCTTCTCAACAGCAGATCTTTATTTACCCTCCCTCAGTTTCTCTGGGAATTTAAAGATGTGCAGTTTTCCTTCTCTATTTTCTTTCATATTGCCCCAAGAACACTTGATTCTTTGCCAGCCATTTGCTTTTGTTCTAGTTTTCTCCTTTCTGCTTTGACCCAAAAAAAGTCACTATGGTCATAATTTTATTTGAATCCTTTGAAAAACGGAAGAACATTTTACCCTAAGACTAGAGTTAATATGGGCTGGTGGGCAGGGATGATGAACTCAGGTGCCAGGTAGAGAGACTCACCCTATAAGTTCTCTGCAAGTGATATTTGATTCAACACATGGAATTTCAGATTTTTGTTCAGAATTATCATTAGACTGAAGAGGCAATAAAAAGAGATGCGAAGATTAAGACAGTAAACATATTTGCAGGCTTTCTCTGTTGTGGGTGGGCAGTACATTAAAACTCAATTATAAGATTTCAGCCATTGCAATGTGGATCTTAAGCATTCCCATGAATAGAGGTTTCCCTGGGGAAGGATAGCCAATCCTTTCCTTATTTTCCCCATCTTAATTCTTCCTTTACAGTGCACATGTCCTAAACACCAGCTGTGTCTGGTGATGATGCTTAGTGGAGAGCTGTCACTGGGGCCTGAAAGTGCCCACTGTACTGGCCTCCTGACATGGACTGACTTAGTGCCTAAGAAACCAACATCACCACACTCTCTCAGTTATAACTCAAGGAACTCCAAATTCTTGGGTTTGATTTTTAGTGTCCTTTTTAGACTTTTTAAAATTGGCACTGGTGCATATTTAAGCTTCATTGTAATTCTCTGTTTTCGTTTAAAGTCTTGTACTGATTCTGATGATCTCCTACTGCTGCCTGGCTCTGGCTCTAGAAATCTTTTCTTGTCTCTGGCGTCTTCAGGATTTTATGCTTATGGGGGAACCAGAATTTAAACATGATTGTTTTGTCATCAAACAGATATTAGTTGAGTGCCCATTATGCTCCAAGCATCATGTTAGATGTTAAAATATAAAATGAACAGGACAAAGTTACAGTTTTGATACAGGAATTTTCTTGGCCGTTTTGCCAGCCAGGAACCTTCAGCCGGAGGTGCCCCTTCCCAGGCCTCCCTAAGTCCTGGGCCTGACTCAGGAGGTGGCCTGCCCACTAGGCCCACAGGGCTGCACCTGGCTTGTGTACCAACTTAGCCCATGGCTGGGCTGGAAATGACTTAGCCCACCTATGTTATAGCTCATACCCATATTCAGCAGTTCCCGACTTCTTATTCTGTGTCCAAGAAGAATGAGGTTATGCTGACAATTCAAAGGGTGAGAAGGGCAGAGAAGAATGTTATTGAGCAATGGAACAGCTCTCAGTGGAGAGGAGATGTGGGGGTGGTCTCCCACCCCTGTAGTCAGGTGGTTTCTCTCAGTGTAGCTGAGTCTGGGGCTTTTACGGGTTCAGAATGGGGAGTATGCACTGATTGGTTGGGGAGTATGGAAAAAGGCTAAAGTAAAGGCATAACTCAAAGGTGGGCATGGCAATTTAAAAAAAGAATTAGGGAAGAATTAAGTATTTGCAAAATAAGTGAAGGGTAGGGATGAATCAGAGGAAATCATGCCAAAGAGGAAGACAGGTTCTCAATCCAGTCTGTGGTTTTATCCAGGACTGTCTTCAGCTTCAAGGTCAGGTTTCACTAGGGGACCCACCCCTGTCTGCTTAGGCATTTATCTGCCTCCTGTTGCTATCATTTTTAGAAAAATTACAATGTAGGAAATAAAGATCTGAGCATCAGTTACCATCATAGACCATTGAAAGTTATACAAGGGAGGGAGCAGCACAGTGCTTTTGACGCAGAGAAAGGTGTTCATTCTTCATGGAAGAGGAGAGGAAGGACTTGTGAAAAGTCCACAGTGAAGGTAAAAATTGAGCTGGGTTTTGAAGGATAAGTAGGAGTTTGCTGCTTGAACTACATGGGTGATTTTTCAAGGAAGGCAGATCAAGTGTATAACATCTTTGGGTGATGCACAAGAGCCCAGCAGGGTTGTAGTATATCATGCTTCAGGAGGAATTGAAGGCAGGGGGACCTGGAGGGCAAGTTGGTGGACAGAGTCTGAGTCTCTTCCTTCAGTAATTAAGAGGTTTGTAGTTAACATGGGAGAATGGTTGAAAGACCCAGGTCATAGAATTTTGAGGAGTGAAAGAAAGGTGGAAAAAGTAGACAGAGTACATATTTTGACAGAATGGAAGAAAAACGGATGGTTGTATTTAGGAAGAATACCCAAAAAAGTCCCCCTCCCCTACTTTCTGAAGGAAGAAGCATTTAATAGAAAGAGGATATAGATTTATAGATTTAATAGAAAGAGAAAAAAGGGGCTAATTCAGTGCATGGGGTTCCAGAAGATGAGGAAGAAAACTAAACCAAGATTAAGGTGAATCTTAGAAAGGATTAGGAAATACTTCTTCATGTGGACATTGAAGAAAGGAAGAAAAAGTGGATAAATGTACTTGTGCTTCTAGAGCGGGGGCTGAAAGAAAATTAAGGGAGTGCATGCTTGGTTACTTTTACGTTGTTTGAAAAGCAGGAATCATAGATGTGTGCGGCAAGAATGGTGGAGGAATGTGTTAGCCTTTTAGATCTGCTGCTGTCATATACAAGAATGAGATCTGTATAAGGGGAAACATACATTTAAAAATTCTAGAGCCTTCACATTTTAAGTGTGAGAGGGCAAATCTTCAAATGTACAAGGCGGCTGGAACAAAGAGACCTGGCCATTTTTCCCAAGTTTCAACTTCCCTGTGGGATGTGTGTCCATCGATCTCTGCCTCCCCTCTCTCGCTGGCCTCTAGGAAGGGGCCAGCACCTCTAGAGCTGTGGTCAGATCAGGGGTAAATCTGGTTCTCCAAACTCCCTTGATCACAACTGAGGCAAGTCAGAATTTTCAAAATGGATGGATCGTTCATTTACAAGTGAGACAAACAGAGACATACAGGAAAATAGTAGAAACAAGAACAGGTTGCAAAATTCAGGTCTCTGAAATTACCCTTTTCTAGCTCATTCCCAGGCTCGCAGTCTCTTTCACCTCCCAGAGCCTATCCTGGAAAATGAGTTTACTGTGATCTAGCCTCCAAGAGTGGCTTCCTCCCTAGCTCCAGCTTGTCTCCATATTCGTGGTTTCATAGAATGGCCCACTGTGTAGGTCCTGCTGCCTGGACCCCTCAATGTCCCCACAGTTAAGGTGGCAGAGAGACTCCCTCTCTGCTTCCATCTCTTAGGGCTTCGTAACACACTGGAAAGTTTTCTCTTTAAGAAGTCCCATTTCTCTGTTCACTGGCAAACCTGTTAAGACGAATGCAATGAACAAACTCAACACTCTGACCTACTTTCTAGACACAAGGAATCACTTGGAACTTGATAGAGGCCCAGTGATATTATGCTAAAATAAAAATATTACCCAAACACTAAGTGCTGCAGTAAAAAGATTTTATCTGGAAATCCAAACATTGCAATTTTCACACAATAAAATTATTCTAAAAGGCTTTAAAAATATGTTCTCTACTTTATATCAGACCACTTTAATAATTCAAGACTAGTTTTTTAGTTTACTCCCACCATGTCGTGACTGATTAATCTATGATTTCACAGTTCTTCCATCTGACAGATATGTTTTGACAGACAAATGCTCTTTCTGAATAATAATTGCAAAAATATAAATGATTTTTCTTGTTTCTGTATTCTATGCAGCTAGTAAACTACAGAACTGTTCTGAAACTCAGCTCTGTTTGGCTACCAGTTTTGTCCACAGTTTAGTTAAATAAGAAGTGTTTCCACCAGAGACCACCACTGCCAGCAGCAATAACTGACAAACATCCCAGATGCTTTGGGAAGGTTTAGTGTATTGTCTCAACCATTGCTCCCCAATGCAAATTAATTTACCTGATCCTTTCTTTATGGTGGGTTTGAAGGAATAAGGAAAGGATAGCATCAAATCAACGATGGAAAGGACATTAGGTTTGACTGGTGCTTTCTTCATGATGTCTTCAAAAATTATTATGGTGCCTTTAATCTGCCATCATAGCGTGTATGCAAAGTTGAATTCCATGCCACCAAATATTATTGATACATTAATACTTCTCTCTTTCCCCTATAGTAGGTTCAGACAGCAGCTTTTTCCCCTTGTAGTTATGACACAAGGGTGGTTAGAAAGTGAATCCAGTTTCTTCTTCAGCATCTCAGCCTGAGAATGAGATTTCAGGCAAAGCATTGCTTTGACTTAGGTTCCAGCAGATGAAAATATTTTGCAGGTCTTATGGGTTTAGATAGCACAGGATATTTATGCTGAGAATTTCCTGTATTTGAGCTGAGTCTGCTCATCCTGGCCTCCCATGGGGATGTGCAGGGAGGGATGCCAACTGTGAGGTGCTCAGAAACTCAGGAATGCAAGCCTTAAGCTGCCCAGCCCATGAAAACATCAGGAATCTTAAAACCCTATAGGCTAAACCTTACCTCTCCCTATACTCTGTTCTCCATTGGAAAAAAGGTATGACCTCAACCTCTGGGAATGTGACAAGAACTCTGCCTGGGACAGTACTGATGGATAAGGTGTTTCTACAGAGATCCCAGATGATGTCTGTGGTCACTGGGCTTGTTCAGGATTTGCAGTCAGCTTCCTGTCCTGTTCATTTCCTGACCAACCACAACGAGGACTTATTCTACCTGGGAAGTCAAGTCAGATGTTCCACAGATTACAGACTGGGATGTGAGAGGAACAGGGCTAAGCTTTCTACTGGCTGAAGATTATGATAAATACTTAAAGCCTAAGAGCAGACTGGAGAGATGGAGCTGATGATGGGAAAGAAAACTGGCACTTTGCTGAGCCTGGACCACAAAGCTGTTCTCCTTTGGTGCAGGAAGAGTAACTACTATGGTCTCAATTAATAGCGGGATTTATATAAGCAGAAAAATTATTTGTGTACCATTTTTATTTGATTTCATGGAAAGTACAACATTCTATTTTTAAACATAATTTGCATCAATTTTGTGAGTCTCCATAATTTTTTGTTTACAAATGCACGGATCCTCTTAAAAATATTCACAAACAGAAATAACCTTGACCTGATTTTTTTTGTATCATGGCTTTAATTGTTGAAACATTTCAGGCAAATTTTGAACCCTGAAAGCTTAGTTCTAAGGAAAAACTGAACACACTAGGAATCAAGAAAAAAAAAAAAGGAACAAAAAGAGACAGCAACATGACAAATACAAGATCAGTCATATGGATCCTGCTACTAGGGTGTTTTTGTTTTTAAGACATGTCTCATTTTGTGCCCAGGCTGGAGTACAGTGGCATGATCACGGCTCACTGCAGCCTCCACCTCCTGGGCTCAAGCAATCCTCCCACCTCAGCTTCCCAAGCCCCTGGGACGATGGGTGTGCACCACCACACCTGCCTAACTTTTAAAAAATATTTTGTAGCTTGGATTCATTCTCTTCGTCGCATTCGGGTACGCCTATCAAACGTAGATTAGGTCTTTTCACATAGTCCCACATTTCTTGGAGACTTTGTTCATTCCTTTTTACCCTTTTTTCTC
>NW_016107375.1:141511-153197 GCF_001604975.1 Cebus imitator | reverse complement strand
GGGGGGAAATAGGGGAGGGACGGTGGGGGGTGGGGAGCTGGGGGGGGATAGCAGGGGGAGAAATGCCAGATGTAGGTGATGGGGAGGAAGGCAGCAAATCACACTGCCATGTGTGTTCCTATGCAACAATTTTGCATGTTCTTCACATGTACCCCAAAACCTAAAATACAATAAAATAAATAAATGGGAAAAAAAAAATTTTGTAGAGACAGTATCTCACTATGTTGCCCAGGCTGACCTCCAACTCCTGGGCTCATGCAATCCTCCTGCCTCAGCCTCCCAAAGTGCTGAGATCACAGACTTGAGCCACCATGCCCAGCCTGTTTTAATTCTCAATCACTGTCAGAAGGCAGTGCTATGAAGGAAAAAAAATTGGGGCTCTAAGTCTCTGCTGGTTATACCTCTTAGCTTTCATTAACGGATTATGTGACCAATTTTTCTGAGTTTCAGCTTCTTTATTTGTGAAATGATAGAGCTGAACCATATGATCACAGAGTCCTTTCTCCTTTAACATACAAGAAATTGGGATAATTCTTCTTTGGATTTGAAATAACAACATAGACTTTGAAAACGATTTGTGTTTAATTTTAATTCCTCAATTTAATTTTGGTTGACTAAATCCTAGTTTTGGATTTCCTAGGGATCTTGAATAGTACCTGATAACGTATCCATGTGAAAGAAGGTGAAACTGCAGTCATTCGTGGCTTAAGCCTTCCTTCAAGCAAGCAGGACAGTCCATGGACCAAACTGCTCTATACCAGATTGGCTTGTGTGTTAGGTATCAACTCCTAGAATTCAACTCCTGTGACACCGAGGGTCAGATACCTGCCACTATTTCTTGATCATTGACTTACCCTGTAAAGACACTGGAATGGAACCAGAACGTTTCTTTCCAGACGAGAGGCACTAGCTGAAAAATTAATCGGCAGATCTGCTTTGTGACATGTACCCCTCCCACAGGGGAATACAGTGCCAAACACTCTTCCATATTACTGTTTCACATGTCAAAAGCCAGGCAGGCTTCCTTCATGAGTGTGGCCCCAGGATTGCGTAGTGGAGAGAGACCTTGGCTTTAAGTCCCATCAGGTTCTTGGCCTAATTGATGGGTTAACTTGAAAAACTCCCTTCTCATGCCTGGGCTCCAACTTTTTTCCCCCCACCAACTTAATGAGGAAGTCGGGCTATTTCAACATTTTCCTAAGGAGATTGACATTTTCCAGAGAATGCTACACTTGAAGAGTTAAATAAAATAAAGCTAATAAAAAAGTGTTTTATGGTGAAATGTTTTGGAAATAGCACAATCAAACAATGTAAACAGCTTTATTACTACAGAACTTCTTGTGGCTTCTACTGTACAGATGTGATTTTGACTCTCACAAGAAAGTTAAAATGAACCTTTCCCAAAATGTATTTGGAAATGATTTTTATGGTTAGTGAGGGAGTATTGTGTGGCAGGAACTGGGTTCACCAAGGTTGTTTCAGCATTATGAATCCAATAGTAAAAGATAATGCAGTAATCATTTTAGAAGGGGGGTTGAAACATCTGTCAACCCCTAATATCCTGCGAGGTCTCTGTGAAGAACCACATCCTCTAGGGAGCCATTCTGTATTTCACTGTTTTCCAACAGGAACCTTCTCCTCCACTCAATGAAGAGTTCATTGTTTATGAACAAACGAGAAGGGAGTTATCAGAGTATGTTCGAATAATTTGGTGCAGTTTTTCTTTGGCGTCTATTGACTCCCCCAGCTTCATATAATGATGTTTTCTATTCTCCATTTTCTGAAGTACAGCCTTATGAAAAAGTCAATACATAAAAATCCAAACATACAAGGCATAAAGATGAAAGGAGAACTATTCATATCACAGAGAACTCTTCACTTTACAAAATGATTCCTCTCAGAGTTTATTTTAAAGAGAAAGGAAGTTGGAAACATGGAAGGAAGTTCATTGATTGTATTTTTTTTTTTTTGGTCTAAGTTCTGCAGCATTTTGGTAGCTTTTTAGCAACTTTAGCCTTAAAAGCATTTTCTTACATGCCTCTGTTTACCCTCCTGTTAAGATTGAGGCCCTATTGAATGCCAGTGGGTTGATTCAGCATATAGAGGCTTAGGGACGGCATACCTTCATCTTTACACTACCTCTGGGCTACTCTCTCTCCTTGCTGGGCAAAGACGACTTTCCCATCAGCAGAGACCACTGTTTGAAGGCAGCTAGACTCTCCTAGAACTTCATTATTGATTTTCCCCGTGTTGCTTGCAGCTTGGAGACTTATTTATTTTTCAGATATTATTATCTTAATTAAAAACCTTGGGAAATAAATGTTTTTGGTCATGCATCTGAAACATGTGCTCTATTTTATCAGCTGTCCAAGTTGCTAAGACTTTCTATCTCCTGGTTGGGAAAACTGTTTCTACGTTAGACAGCTACAATGAATCAAGATGTACACAAACTTGATTTTAAAGGTGTTTCTTGCCTTGTTAACCCAATCATTATAAGACAAAGGAACAGTTGGATCGTTGCTATGTTGGCTAAAAGCATTAGCTTTCTTTTAAGGGTGATTTGCCACTTCAGGGATAATTAGGCCACTTAAATGCTTATCTTTGTTAGTAAATGGACTGGGAAGTCTTTATCCTTATCATGAGTGATGTGGTTCAAAGAAAATCTCAGTTCTAAATGGAGAGGCTGTTTCAGCACAATGTAGTACCTACTAGGTTACTGGACATTTTAACCTTTAGAATTTATCAAAAGCCTTGTTTATGTAGCCCTGGAGACTTATCATCTCTAAAATACCTCTTCCCTCCCTCATTAAGTAGAGTTTTCTATCCTTGGTTACTCTTTGTGTGTGTGTGTGTGTGTGTGTGTGTGTGTGTGTGTGTGTGTGTGTATGGCAGCGGACAGGGAGGCTAAGCAATGGTGTTTTGTAAAATTGTAAATTTAGGGGAGGAGTAACCAATTGAAACACAAAATCCTGAGAAAGAATGTCCTTTCCCCAATTCTCTCCTGCTACTTGTTTGGAAAAAGGGAATGTAGCATTTAGTAAGGGGTGGAGAGGGGACCAAGACATCCCTGCAACCCATCACTTACCTCTGTAGCTAGGACTTGAAGTGAGATGCAGGTGACAGAAGATAGGTGTGCCAGGCTAATTTCTTCTATGACTGTGAAACATAATTACTGTCCTGGGAATAGGCTAGTTCAATTTCTCCATTTTCTGATAGTGAAGTGTTGCTATATCCCTGCCTTGCTTGGGTTACATATGTCAGTGAAGAATCAAACTCTGTAAAACATTTGAAGAAATTTATTCTGAGCCAAATATGAATGACCATAGCCTATGACACAGTCCTCAGCAGGTCCTGAGAACATGTGCCCATGGTGGGTGGGGCACAGCTTGGTTTTATACATTTTAGGGAGGTATGAGACATTAATCAAATATATTTAAGAAATACATTGGTTTGGTTCAGAAAGGCAGAACAACTCAAATGAGGGGGTGGTAGGGGAGCTTCCAGGCTATAGGTAAATTTAAATATTTTCTGATTGACAATTGAGTTTGTCTAAAGACCTGGAATCAATAAAAAGGAAACGTTCAGGTTAAGATAGAAGATTGTGGAGACCAAGGTTCTTTTGAAGTCTTGTGGTGGCTGACCTTAGAAACAACAGATGACAAATGTTTCCTATTCAGACCTTTAAAAAGGTGCTAAACTTTTACTTAATCTCTTCAGGACTGGGAGGGCCTGGAAGAAAAAGATCTACCTGTGTTAATAGAGATTCTTTAGAGATGCACATTTTCCCCCATAAAGGATAGCTTTGTAGGGCCATTTCCAGATATGGCGAATAAACATGTTTTGGGTAAAATATTTTCATTTTCTTGCTTGTCTCATAATGTTATGCCAGAGTCAGTTTGGAAAGTAAGTCACAATATATAGGGCTAAATAAAACCGATCTGATGAGAATTTTTGATTTGAAGGGCATGATTCCCCAAACCTTTTAGATAGGAATTTGGACAAAATTAAAAATTTAAAAATTTAAGCTTAGTCCTCACACAAAATGTTGTAAATATATGTTTAAAAAATATATTTATACAATGTTAAACATGTGCTCTGAATGAAGAGACCCCCTAAACAGGCTTTGCATGAGCAACAAGGCTGTTTATTCATTCAGGTGTGAGTGGGCTGAGTCTGAAAAGAGAGTCAGCCGGAGGGCAGTGGGATAGGAGTTGGTTTTATAGGTTTGGGGTAGGCAGCAGAAAGTTACAGAAGTTACAGTTCAGGGTGGTTTTTGCAAGCTGGGAGGGGGTCGTAGGGTTTGGAGTCATTAGGTTAACCTAGGTCAGTTACAAAGTCCTGTTGCTTTATCAGTTGAGGCGGGAATAAGGAACAATAGAAGAGTGGCTCAAAGTTAATTCATCACCACAGGGGTTGATCATTCTTCCCTTTTTGTGGTCTTCCAGTTACTTCAGACTTTCTAGTTCCAGGAACTTATCTGGAGTATATGTGCAGGTCACAGAGGTTACCATGCCATCTATGGTGCTGTCAGTCAGCCTAAAAGACTTTACATACAACACTTTTATTAAAACATGTACTGTAAATACAGCTCGCATTCTACTGAGATTATGTATTTGAAAAGCATAGATTATGATCATTAGTGAGCAAGGAGCATGAATTTTTTTTTCCCTTTATGTTCTGCTTGGCTTACATGGAAAGAACACAGGTATTAGTATTGAAGCCATCTGGTTTTGAATTCTGACTTTGCTAATTATAGAACTCAGTTTCCTCATCTGTAAAATAGAAATAGTGATATCTTTTTCATGGGGTTATTATGAAGACTTGGAAAATTCCACTGCTTATAAGCGTATTTTCTGGATTTGTGATAAGCAAACTTTTCCTAATATCTTTTCCCCTACTTTGGGTCAGTGGGAGGAATTGTGGTGCTGGTGATGTTTTATATCTTGATCTGAAGGGGAGTTACATGTGGGGAATTTATTTTATTAAAAATTATCAAGCTGTGCATTTAAGGTCTCTGCCTATATGTTATTTGTAGTAAAAGTTTTGCTAGATAAATATCATTTTTATTTAAAAAATTCAATGCTGGATGGCTAGACAGTTTCTGTAGGCCATAATTAAAAGACACACCATTATTCAAGAAATCCTAAAATGTAGACAAAAGAAGAATACAACTTACAATTCAGCACTCATATATTCATGCATTTATATATTGTTTTTATTGAGATAAAACTTATAAACAAAAATGTATAGATTTTAAATGTAAGATTCAATAAGTTTTGATACCTGTATACATTCATGAAATTGGAGCCCCAATCAAGATGTAGAACATTTTTATCACTACTTCAAGTTTCCTTGTGTTTCTTTCCAGTCAATAGCCTACCTAGAGGAAGCCAATTGTTCTTAATTATGTCCCATTAAGTTAGTAGAGCTTGTCCTCAAATACCTGAAATAGAATAATGTAGTACATATATGCTTGTATTTGTCCTCTTTCACTTGTCATAATGTTTTCGATACTCATTCAAGTGTTGAATGCACTAATAGTTAATATTTTATTTTATTAATATACCGAAATTTATTTATTTCACTGTTATTGAATATTTGGGTTGTTTCTAGGTCGTGGTTATGATGAAGAAAACTGTTCAACATTCCTGCATAAGTCTTTCTTGAAATATGTGACCTAAGAAATCTTTGCTTAACTTCAGGTGATAAAGATAGTTTTCTGCATTTTCTTTTAGAAGATTTACCTTCTTCCTTTATGTTTACATCTGTAACCTATCAAATTAATTATTGTGCCTAGTGTGAGGTAGGGATCAAAGTTCATTTTTTTCCCTTTATGGAGTTGTTTCAGCTACATTTGTTGAATGAAACCTTTTATTTCCTCATTGGATTACTTTGCCTCACCTATTGACTGTCAACCAGCTATAAGTATGTAGGTCTATGCCTGGGCTTTCTATTCTATTCTGTTGATCTTCTTACTCTTATGCCAATAACACATGGCCTTGATTACTGTAGCTTTAGTGTTAAGTCTTATGATATAGTGGATATCTATCTATCTATCCACTGTCTATCTATCTATCATCTATCTGTCTGTCTATCTATCTTTCTATCTTTAGGTAATTCTAACGCATTTATAAACCTCTGTACAGTGGAGATGAACTGCATCCAGTGTCCTAGGTGGTAACTTAATTTTATGTTTGATGAGAAATAATCACTTATGTTTCAGAAATCTTCTACGGCAATGTACCTTAAAATACAGAAGTGTGTATGCTACTCCATAAAAAAATTTAATGCTGTTTATCAGATAAATTTCTAATGGCTTTGTTGACATTTCTATCCTTACTATAAAGGCAGTTCTGAGTAGTAACTCTGACCTATCAAATAGTGGCTTTGGATATAAAGTAATTGGTGAATGTGCTTTTATTTATTTCACATTTTGGTCTTTAACGGGACTTATAGCAGACTTGGTTGCCTTCCCAAATATATTTTTCCCCTTTTCTTCTTGGCTGTTTTTTTATGCTTCATTTTCTTCTGTCCATCCTTTTTCTTTTCAAGAAAGTTATGCTACAGTCTCAACCCAGGGTAAATACAACTAGCCTTAAGGTAATGAGGTGGTCTCATTTCCGTTTTGTCAGTGATTGGTTGTTAATGAGGTGATGGAGAAGCTGCTTTGGAGTTCCTGTGAAAGAACTTTCAGGTCATAAAAAGGAAACTGGAACTCAGGGGCAAAGTAGTAATTTACATGTTGCCTCTGTTGGTTCTGGATGTCGTCCTGTCAGACTGTGCTGTCTGGAGCTGTTGTAGCCATCTTATGATCATGAGGTCTACAAGATAACTTGCTGAATTAAACAGAATGGAAAGAAGAAAGAAACCTGAGTCCTCAAAGAAATGGATGGAGCTAAAAATCAGGTCCTAATCTGTCTCCAATCTTCCAGTTATGGGAGTTAATACACTTTGTTCATTGTTTAAATCATTTGAGTTGGGTTTTCTCTTATTCTTTCCCAAAGCATGATATCTGATAAAACTATATTGCATTTTAGCAGCTCTTTGATGAGGTAAGAACATATACTGAAAATATTAAATAAATAAACCATTAGCTTAAGAACTAAAATATGAGGAAAAGCATAATTTATTGATAAATTCTAGCTCTTGGGATATATGATTCCAAAAAGGGGAAAAATACTTTATAAAATATGAAAAAAAATGCATGAAGTTTTTATTGCTATGTCTTGGAATAGAGCTACTTATGATCCAAGCAACTGTAGATGAATTGAGTAGAAAATGGATGATAAGAGAAACAAAACCAACTGCAGATACTGAGAAGATATCTATAATCATACATTTCCCTTGCCTGATGAGCCATTGGGCTTAGAGAGTTGGGTAAGGTCTGAGCTTGCAAAGGCATCAAGTGGCTCAGCTAAGGGGGCAGAGAGCAGGGCAGGGCAGGGCATGATAGAAGCAGCTCCAGTTTCTGTATAGAAGGGGCTTAAGGGATATAGGCAAATTGGGGCTTAGAGTAATGTTTGCAAATAACTTTTCTTATCTGTCATCTATCAAAGAATAGGGATCGGACAGTAGCCACAGAGTTAATTACCTCCTTTCGTGCGATGACTAAGGCCAGGCTAGTTGTTCTGTGTTGGGTTGAGGAAACCCACAGTCATTAAAAGCAAGTCAACTTCAACATCTATAGCTACTTTATTTTAAAATGAAGTTATTATTTCAAGTTAAAAGTGCATAAAGAATTTCTGAAGAGTTTCTAAGGCAGAAAATTCCAATTCAGGTTGGTTTGAAATCACAGATAGTCTTTCAGTTTTCAATCTCAGCAGAGGTGACACTTCATAATTTGAACTTTTGATGCTGAAAATTAAACTGAAAATGAGATTCTTCTATAGTTCAACCATTCTGCTTTATTGGTATCATTATTATTAGTAGTAGATTATCTAGTCCAAGGTGGAGAAAAGAGACCCAGTCTTTGCCTTTGAGATATACAATGACAATCCCAGGAAATACCTTTTTCAAATAGCCTGTGCATGGTGGGGGATGGGATCTTCTATTGATTTAAGACATAGTCTTTTCCACACTCAGGCACAGGGTCTTTTTTGCTGAATTTCTACATTTTAAAATTCTTTCAGTGGAAAGAGAATCAACATGGCTATTACAGAGGGGACAAGTGCATGGAATTCACAGAGCAAATTGTCTGATTTTATTTTAACCCTTGTAACAGGCAGTATTGGGAATTTATTGGAGGATCTGTCTTTCTTGCTAACATGTTAGCATGATATTCCTCTTTGGGTAATTCATTTACATATTTACAAAGATCTCTGGAAAAATAATGTGTAAACCTAGTTGTTTGTAACTCATGTTTACCCTGCCATGAGATGAATCAAGGCTTTTAAAAAATGTATCCTTAACTCATCTAAAAACTGTAGAATACAAAACAGACCCACACTAAATATTTTCTATTTTAAAGTTAATACTAGTGACTATTACCTTTCTTTGTGTTGTCAGATTCTCTCTCTCTTTTTCTCTTTCTCTCTGTCTCTGGGGTGTGTGTGTGTGTGTGTGTGTGTGTGTGTGTGTGTTGTATAGTGGTGTAACCTTTGGGATAAAGCTTTTTCTACTATCCTTGAGTATACTTTTTAACTTGAGAAAAAATACTACCAGCTTACAAAAAATTCAAAACTGCATCTAACTAACCACAGAAAATTGTATAAAAGAGCTTAGCCCTAAAGTATTTGTGGGTCATATTAAAGTAGATGCCAGGCAGGGCCCTGGCTCATTGTTCAATACCTGTTTACATCATATTGCTGTAGTCAGTGGGATAGTGGGTTTACTCACAAATGACGCATATTGATAATGTTGAATGTTTTTGCCACTTGCTTTCAAGCTTCCAGATTATTGAATAAAAATTTTCTTGAAATTATTCTCTGGTCTTGTTTAGCTATTAAGCAAAGGGTCCCATAGCTTAGTAAAGGTCTGAGAGTGGGCACCTGGCCCAGATCTGGCTGATTGGACATAAGAGAACTCTGTTGGAAGCTTCTGGAAGAGATGTTTTCTAATTGCCAATGTGAGACACTTGTGGCTTGATCAATATCTGTGAGGAGAAATGGGAACTGTTTATTATTATCATGTGATAGACTTAAAAATATTGAAGCAGGGGTGCATCCCACTGGCTATGTTCTTTTCCACCCTTAGAGAAGTACCAAGTTTGCATGACTCCCTTGCATACATCAAGATGATGGCAACTGGGGTGAGCAAATGGAGAAATCAGGACCAGTGATTTTGGAAAGAGGTTGAGGGAGGGAGAGTCAGAAGAAGACGATGATCTTAAAGAGGGCTTGTGGGAAAAAGAAGAGAGATTTGGGCCACTGTGAGTGGGATTCTGAGAAGAAAAATGGGAAAATATAATCTTTAGTGTGTGTGTGTGTGTGTGTGTGAATTTACATTTCCACTTTCTGAAGTCTTCAGAAAGCCTCTGATCAAAATTGCCTTTTGCCACTGTCAACAGCAGGAGATGACCCAGTTTTATAAATGAAGAGTGTTTATTCCACTTTATAGGAAATGTTTTTGGCACTTGCCTTTCAAGCTTCCAGATTAGTTATTAAAAAGTTTCTTGAAATTATTATCTGGTCTTGTTTAGCAATTAGGTAAAGCATCCTGTAGCTTAGTGAAGGTCTGAGAGTGGGCACCTGGCCCAGATCTGGCTGACTGGATGTAACAGAACTCTGTTGGAGGCTTCTGGAAGAGATATTTTCTAACAAAAAGAGAGGATTGTCTACAAATAGGTGGTTTCCTGCTGTCTTGAATGCCCCTTTACTCCTGCTTTCTGTGGTGTGGTGATGAACATGATTGTACTAGTCCATTCTCATATTGCTATAAAGAACTGCCCCAAACTGGGTAGTTTATAAAGCAAAGAGGTTTAATTCACTCACAGTTAGGCATGGCTGGGGAGGCCACAGGAAACTTACATTCATGGAAGAAGGTAAAGGGGAAGCAAGGCACTCTTCACAAGGTGGCAGGAAGGAAAAGTGCCAACTGAAGTGGGGAGAGCCCTTTAAAAAACCATCAGATCTCATGAGAACTCATTATCAGAAGAACAGTATGGGAGAACCCACCTCAGTTACCTCCACCTGGTCCCTCCCTTGACACATAGGGATTAAGATTACAATTCAAGATGAGATTTGGATGGGGACACAGAGTCAAACCATATCAATGACCATGAATTGGCCCTTCAGGGGTGGAAGGACAGCCTGCTGATGGTGGAAAGCCTTTATGGCATTGTTGAGCTATTGAACTAGCTCCAGATTGTCTACTTTGGAGAACTGGTTCAAGTCTTCTAAGTGCTATTTCTAATTGGTACAGTTATCTGTATTTCTTGGCTTTTGTTAATCAATAATTGTTGGGAGAAGGTCTTGATGTGTGTGTGATGGAGTATATGTTGTTTCCTGAGAGGCGATGACAAGGAACACCGAGCCATCCCCAGGCAGGAAACTGCTAGAATAAGTAAGCAGCAGGTACTGATCATGCACTAGTTAAATCAGTTCTCCAAACACAGGATATTTGACCTTGTCCCCATTGCTGACCCGCAGAGTGCTTTTCAGCTTGTTTCTATCTTAGTAGTGAACAGGCATTATCTGCCTATTTAGTGTATCTTTATTTTATGAAGAAACACTGAGCACCTGCTTATTAAAAATAATCACTTGTTCACAAAGAATAAACAAATGGATCAGAGTGCTCTGGGCTGTCACTGGGAAATGCTGTCAGACTCCTGACAGTCCTACTCTGATCCTACTTTTGCACTCTATCTTTGTTTGTTTCTTAATTCCTTCAGTGCCTCCTGAGCTGAGGTCTCTATGATTGAGCTGGTCTTGGCAAATAATAAATACCCTTATGGTTAAGCCACTGACATTTAACTCCGACATGCAGCCAAAGGCATTAGTAACTGGCACACAGCACATTTGAAACTATAGCCATTTGTAACTACTTCTTCATAAGGTGGGATCAAACAAAACAGAAATAATAAAATTAGAGCTTATAGAGAACTACAGCTGTCATCCATAACATTTAATTTTCAATGTCTGTGTTCGTCAGAATCATCTGGCTCCATTGATTGACTTTATAATAGGCAAATGTCGCAAAAGAACTCAAATTATACATTTTAATTAGTAAAATTTTTCAATTTGCCTGTTTTGCATTTTGGTTCCAATTAAGATTCCATTTGAAAAAAAGCTAAAATAATTGAAAAGCACAGCAAAAGCCAAAGGGAAGCAGGGTAAGTGAATTTGTGTTTGTGTATATGTGCATGTACTAATCATTGCATTCATCTGATCATTTAAATTCATTAAACCCCTCCTATGTGACATTGACTGTTCTGTGGGCTGGAGATCAAAAGCTTAATGGAACACAGGCTCTGACATCTATGTCAGGGACTCCATTTCGGTAAATGGCAACCACAATTCAATAAGATGTTCAGGCTGAAAGTCACGTTGCCATTTTTGAATAGTATATTTCTCACACATCCTCTTTGTAGTCCGTCAGCAAATCATATTGGGCCTTCCTTTACAGCACTACCTGACTCTAACTCCTTTTCATGTTCTTCGTTACCTCCACCCTAATTCCAGCCAACATCATCTTCCACACGTATCCTTCTCTATGGTTTCTTTCCCATATGGTAGCCAGAATGGTTAAA